>NW_026707032.1:0-179330 GCF_024137745.1 Phymastichus coffea | reverse complement strand
TCGTAACTGTTTCTTTTATGTTTCTCACCTGATGATCGATGAGGGTGCATATTAATTATAACGATTATGGCGACACATTCGAGTGATCGATCGCGTGGATTACGTCGGCACTTTGTTGTCGTCGGTGTAATTACATCGTTTTGAGCGAACGGCTATTGCGATATTTTGTATCAACTGAATCTGTTGCGTGGCCTCCGATAAAAATGAAACATTCGTGATGTTTGCTTGGATCAATTGCACACTTTACTTTCCAGGATTAAACTCACGTACTAGTATTTAATTTCTGGTTCTATCTAAAAATGAGAATTCTCTACAAATGTTCTAGCCATTTCAATGGCATCGCTCTTTTATCATCAATACTTCGAATAAAAGCTCGTAAAAGCAATTGTTGAAATATACGAAAAATTACTCGTGACAACGTTATCAAACGTTTTATCAGTCGCTCGACGTCCGTTTTGTTACAAAGCAATGTGTCATCTACACGCATATCGCACCGAGGCACACCATTAACCAAAGGATCATTTTCACGCGTGCATTTATTTCTTTCAACTTCTCCTGGACCTCCAAGTTCCATAATAGAGTTCCGAAAATACCGGTGCTTTTGAAAACGTGCCAAACGATGCATTCTTGCATATAATCATTCCACCCGGAAACAGAAAGAAAGAAGCCACTTTACTCTCGCGTGCAATGCCACGGAGTTTTCCTTACCCTTGCGATGTCGCTTGCCTTGTGTGAAAGCGATGTGTAAAAGCTGCTTTTTATTGACGGTCGTTTCGATGATAAGTTTATGAATGGTCGACTTTGTCATTAACGAAGTGATGCAACTTGTACGTAGGCAGAAGAAATGCTCATTAGGTAATTAATGGATGATGAATAATGATTCATCTATTGAAAATGTTGAAAAATCTCTAACAGCTGCAGAAGAAAATTTTTTTTTGTATGAATGAAATTTAATGGAAAACTTGCCGTGGATTGACATTTTTTGTTTGCATGCACGTTAACTTTCAATCACTCAAATTCAATGTGAAGAAAGAGAGAGGAAAAAGAGAGAGAGAGAGAGAGAGAGAGAGAGAGAGAGAGAGAGAGAGAGAGAGAGAGAGAGAGAGTTGATGTTTTAATTGTCCACACGCGTGCATTGTGTGCGCAAAAAGCAGTTGTTCAAAACAAAGCGAATTCAGAAACATGTTCGAGCAAAATGAAACAAAGAAAACTGTTCGGTAGCCGAATGAATATCAAATCTCAATTAACGAAGACCATTCTTCATCTCATATAAGAAGGAAGTTTCGTGATGCGCGATCAAAAGGCGAAGAGGAGTAAACAAGCGGTCAAATTAGAAGGCCAAAGCCGCCGCCGGCCAACAGGCGATGCTCATTCCCGAAGCCCCGGCGCACGCGACATCGACCGTGAGCTGCCAAAGTTGCTGCCGCCACATGGGAAAGTGAAAACGATTGCAGTACTTTTTTTCTTTCGGAAATTAACGGTTAGCGAAACGTTGGGTAATTCGACGGCGGCATTAGTGCAACGAATGGAAATCGCTGTGCGGGCTAAGAAAAAAAAGAACGTTCCAAAACCGGTTTTAATTGCCCGCGGACAATTTTCGAATGAAATTAAATTAATGAAAGAGAAGAATCTCCGTTGCTTCTTCCTCGTTTTATTTACTCGTCTCTGGAATATTTTGAAGTATTTAAGTTCGAAGGATGAAGTCTCGTTAATGAATATTGCGAGAAGCAAGGTCTTGTTGGTATCGACTTTCTCCCTGTCTCTCTCGTTTGTTGAAAAATTAATTCTCGCAAAACAGAGCCGCCGAGTAGCGCGATTAAGCCGCGTAGCCGTTAATGTTTTATGCAGCTAGCGCGGCACTAGACTTCCTCGTTGCAGCGTTGTTTTTCCATTCCATTCGAGCGCCGACCGCATTTGCCGTTGTTCACGCTCGACGATGAATGACAAGCCTTGTAAAATTGCATCTGTCGGCGCGCGATTTCCTTTCATGAGCGCGACGATCGCTCGTTCTTTCCCCCGGCGATCGAGCGCGCGAACAAAAGTTTGGCCACAAACTCTGGCTGTGCGAGGGAAAGTCGCCACGTAGGTTTTTTACATAGGTTTTGTATCCCACGCAGACGCTCGCCGACTCGTCTAGTCTGTGTGGGTATTCTAGGAGGGGGATCGATGCGGATCGACGACGACAGCGCGAGATTTTCTTTTCTTTTTTTTTTTCTTTCCAACGAATCACCGCAACGCGTAAGGCGAACGAACTTTTGTTGTGTGACTTTTTCTTCCTGCGCGCGCGCGCACGTGCGTTAATAAAAAGGCGTTCGATTGCGAATCGCTCGTAAACGGAGTTTCTCAGTTTCTAGGAAAAGCTCAGATGACTATCAATTTCCACGATCGTTTATCCGGACTAGCTATTCGTCTCGAGGAATAATATCACTCGATATGCACGCGAGCGTTTCGATTGGAAACAATGGCAATACAACAGCAGCCGAACAAGGTGTCTGATCGCGGTGAAAAAGGTCATCGGCAGAGCAAGAGCGATATCTCCGCAGCGCGTGAAATTAAACACTCCGATGCAATTTCCTGAAGGGGAGGGGAGGCAAAGTTATTAGGCCATTTCCTCGACCATGTCCCTCGCCGTGCCCCAACTGTTCGGCGTCGTCATTTTGACGATCACGAGTTTGCCACGGCGTCCTTTGACTGTCGCTATCTTTGAAAACAACTATCCAGCTCTCTTTTGAATGCTCGACCGACGCCCGGCTTGTTCCCTTTTGTCGTAAGCGATTACACGTGCTCCGAGGCTTTTTGGAGATGCACTTTTTTTCTGATCACGTAGAAACATGGAGGAGACTTTAAGAGCCGTCCAAAGTGAGATACGTATTATCGAAGCGGCGTTTTGCGAAGCGATAATTTTATTATCTACCGGGAAACGCAAAACAATGTTTTATTTGCAGAGAACGGCTCTCGAGTCAGCTGTTTTGATAAAAGGCAAAGTGTTTCGCCGCCAAGGCAAAAAGTGTGCGCGTGCGTGAGCAATGCGGCCTTGCTTTTAAAACTGTCATTTTCGCAACTTCATCGACGTATTTTCGATGAGGCGAGCTCGTTAAAAATACAATGTATATCAGCGCGGATGATTTGTCAGGACGTTGACTCGCATTTTTTTCTTGATAAATGTATCAACTTTTGTTTTTGGACAATGAGTCGATTGCAGAGTGACCAATGTTTTAATCGGATGCTCGTAGTGTGACGTTACGATGTGGCACTTGAGTTATCGTGACGAAAGTGCGCATACCCACTTGAAGTTCGAATAAAAACTGATGGGAATACCATTGGAACATATCTCAATTGCACAAAATGATTTTTCTTCGATTGTCAACAAATCGAATCTCTTCGATTACATAAAAGCTCGCGTGACGCTTGCAACTGTTTCCCAACGGAATCGGCGAGAAGAATCTCGCTCGAAGGCGAACCATTTCTTTACTCTCAATGTATATAATTGTCGTCGTCGCATTGCACTGGAGAGAAAAAAAAGAGGTCGTAACTACGGTGGTTTCCTGTCTCTTCTTCGAAAGCTCCTACTCTCGTCGTTGCGTGAGTTTCACGCAGCAGCTGCAAGGTACTACAAGGACGAGGACTAATTACAGAGAGAAATTCTTTATTTATTAAAACGGAAGAGTTTTATACTTGTCTCCTTATGCGTTTTGGTAAACTGAGACGTTGCTGCTTGTTTGCATCACTTGTAGTGTCAACGGGATCGAGTGTTTCTAGCGTGCGATACTCTTTCGTGACTCATTCTTTTACGACGACGTATTAGATGCAGCATTGACGAGCGGATTTTTCTTTCGAAAGATTCGGAATATAATTTCAACTACAATCACTGGACAATATTAATGTTCATTCGATTTTCTCAAAGCCACAATCAAATCCCGACGCTCTTTCACACTAATTTTAACGTAATTTTGCAAAAGAAATCGAATGAATTCGACCAAAATCGTATTTATCTCGCTCTCATCGAAAATGAGATAATATCGTTAGAGGTTAATCCTTTCAGCCCATTAAAAAGCAGCAAGTAGAAAGCTTCTTTTTTCAAAATCTCTAATCCGATTTTAGGTCTGCTGCACTGTAGCGCCGCGTGATTTTAATTTGAGAAATATCGACATTTTTTGTTGTTGTGCACGGAGCGAAGTAAATATCGATCGAAACCTATTTATGGCTTGATAAAAATAAATTCAAGCATATATAGCCACGTGGTAGTTCAATAAACTGTGTGACAAATGTGTGATTGCCTGTATCTTCTCGGCTAAAATTTATTACGACAGATGATTTATAATGAAAACGTTCATTATTCAAAGACTGTTTTCTGTATTGATAATAGTAACAAGAAGAAACGAAAACTTCGCTCTGTAATCGAATTTCACGTTCAATTGAAAAGAAAAGGGAAAAAGCAAAATTCTCAACGAGCTTCTTTTTCATTTCCAGGTGAATGCACTAAACGACTCACACCAGCAGTTGATGGTTCACTGGGTAGGCGAAGGTTCAAACGTAATTATCTGTTTGGCTCGCGACAGTAACCCTTTGCCAAGGTCGCCTTTGGGTGTTCAACCAGCAAGTCAAGCCAATCCAAGTGCCGTCTATTTTAGCTACGATTACGGCGATAATTTTGTCAACGTCACCGAGAAATTCAAACTCAACGATGGGGCTACACCCGTGTATCCCGTTATCGACAAGTTTTATAATCATCCGACTGATAACAATGTTGTAAGTATTTTTGTACCAAAGAAGTTCACACTTTAGTCATTTCAATCGTGGTTTTATGAATCATTATCCACTTAGTATTCATTTCGTGTTGCTTGCCAGAGAACATGACACTTAAACGCCAGTGATAACTATAAAAATTAAGTGGCCAACCCATCAAAAATCTTCTATGCTCTACTTTTTTACGAACGTATAATCACATTTTTTGTCCTTATTTCAGAGTGTTTTTACGGATAGTACGAATAAAATGATCTTCGTAACATCCGATCAAGGAGTAACATTCGACAAAGCAAAACTTGAATTTAGTCCTAGTGAGTTGAACTTTGTCGACAGTCCGAATCTTGGAAATAAATCATCGTCGTTTCTTGTATTGGATAAAACAACACACGAACGAAAAGTAAAATCTTATTTTCCTTTTGATAATTTTTGGTGTAAATTGTTACCTAATAGATTACTAAAATCATTTTACATTTAGCTATGGTTAACGACAAATGGTATCCGTCAATGGACAGTTCTTCACGAATTCGTCAAAGCATTCTTCTGGACGGCAGGTTCATCAAAATCTCTATTAATCCAACGTCGTGAACCAACCGGTGACTACAGCGTTGTCGACTATGGTAGTAACATACAAAATTGGCGTCATCATACTTTGTCACGTACCTATCAGCTCGTAATCAACAACATCCAAGAATTCCAAATCCGTGGTGATTACATGTTCGCTACTAAAAAGTCGGCCAACAGTACTCTCGGACTCGAGCTATGGATCTCTTACAAAAGACAAGCTTTCGTCATGGTACAATTGGACAACGATTTACCAAGAAAAGAATTTCATATCGCTGATGTGTCGAATGACCGGATTTTCATCGCTGTAGCTCATACTGAAACTGTTGTCCATTTGTACATTAGTGAGAAAATCGATAATAATACGATCAGATTCACAGAATCGTTAAGGAACGTTCTTACCTTCTTCCCTAATAACACCTGGAAAGATAGCTGGTTAAAGTAAGTATATACTTGATCTTGCCTTATAAGTTTCGCTGTTAATTTATTTTTTCATTAATAGTCAATAATGATATACGCTTTTGCGTGGTGTAAATGCTTTATTTTATCCTAAGCTAGTTTTCTTAAAACTGTTTTTTAAGTAACTAGTATATTTCACACATTTTATTTTTTTTATCGATTTGTTTTGCTTCGAAACCTCGTTATTTAAAATTATTAATTGAATAAAATCAGTTATTTTAAAAACATTGTTTAATTTTTCAACAGTGATGTAGCCGATGAAGCATTTACCGAGCTGTACAAAGTGGAAGGTTTGCGAGGAATCTACATCGCATCGCAAGTACAAGGAACACCAAAGATCAACAGTATTGGTCCGGAACATTTAATGTCTTTAATCACTTACGATCACGGTGTCACATGGAACAAGATTAAAGCTCCAGAAACGAATCACAAAGGAGCACACAACCAGTGCAACCCGGACATTTGTTCGCTACATCTTAGTCAGAAGTTCAGTCAACTGTATCCAGTGTCACGTGCAGCATCGATCATGAGTTCAAAATCAGCCCCTGGAATAATCCTGGCGACTGGTGTAATAGGTACAAGTCTCAAAGGTCATCCATCGTTGTACGTATCGAGAGATGCTGGTCTCACATGGAAACAAGTTCTGCAAGACTATTATTTCTTCAATATGGGTGATCACGGTGGTGTGCTCGTTGCTGTTAAGTATTTTAAGTTGAGAGGAGAAACTCGAGATATCTCGTACTCCATTGACGAGGGAGAGACTTGGCAAACATTGGAGTTTACGGAAAAGATGCTCAGGGTTTACGGACTTATGACTGAACCTGGTGAAAACACTACCATATTTACGATGTTTGGTTCGGGAAGTGGACAACATCAGTGGCTCATTATCAAGGTTGATCTCAGAAAAGTTTTCGATAGGAACTGTACAGATGATGATTTTAAATTTTGGTCGCCTTCGACTCCATCGGTAATTACTAATTTGTTTTTTTTTTTTCTTTTTTTTTCATAGTTGATTAAATGTTAAAAGTATAATGTAAAAAAAACTTAACTGTAACTCATCGTTCAGGACATTTCATCAACCTGTGTGTTAGGCCGTAAAGAGATCTACAAACGTCGCAGTGCACGAGCTAATTGTTACACAGGAGTAAATTTTGATCGACCAGTAAAAGTAGAAATATGTCCTTGTGATACAGGCGACTACCAGTGTGACTTTGGCTTTACTAGGCAATCGAAACTACAATGGCCAACTTATGATTGCATCCGTAACAAAACCATGAAGTCTTACGATCCATGGGCAGTACCGAAAGATTGCAAACCTGGTCAATTTTATAATCGAACTAAAGGATACTTCAAAATACCAGACGATCAGTGTATCGGTGGTCGAGCTAAACTTTATGAACCAAGTGAGGTAATTGTAAATTTAATCTTATATTATTGAAAGCTTTGTATTTCGTTTCTGCATTATTCATTGTATTTATTTTATTGGATAGATTCCTTGTCCATTGAAAGAAATGCCAGAGTTTCTACTAGTAGCCCAACGTGAGCGAATTTCAAGAATTGACCTGAAAGATCCAAATGCAAAAGTGGAAAATCTTCCAGTACACAACCTCAAAAACGTCATAGCTATCGAATTTGATATGCAAAATAACTGCCTTTATTGGGCCGATATTGTGATTGATACTATTGGTCGTCAATGCTTTAAAGACGGCAAGAGTTATCCAGAAATTCTTGTAGAAACCGATTTAAGCTCGATCGAGGGTATGGCTCTCGATTGGGTTTCAAACGTCCTTTATTTCGTCGATGGTGTAAGAATGAGAATTCAAATTATCAGAACAGATATTTCAATGGCCGGAAGAATGAGAAGAACAATTTTGGGACCAAATAACCTTCAAAAACCAAGAGGAATCGCTGTTCATCCCGTTATGGGATACATGTTCTGGACAGACTGGGCACCTGGGAATGCCTCTGTTAACAGAGCCAACCTCGATGGCTCAAACGTCAAAGTATTATTCCATGACAAAGTTGAATGGCCCAATGGTATTACGATTGATCACATTGGTGAACGACTATACTGGGTTGATGCTCGACAAGACTATATTGGTTCTTCGGACTACGAGGGCAACAACTTCAAAAAAATCATTCAGAACGACTATCACGTATCGCATCCGTTCGCTGTGGCCGTATTCAAAGACCATATGTACTGGGACGATTGGAAACAGTCTATGATCTTCTACGCTGACAAGGATCATGGTGCAGGTGTGACGAGTACCAATGGACAGCTTGCTGGACTTATGGATTTAAAGGTATTTTTATTTCTTTCTATTTGCATTATCTACGTTAAATTGTACTTTTGTTGCACATTAATACATTATTATTAATTTTAAGGTTTTCGCACATAGCATCCAAACCGGGACGAACAAATGTGCTAATAATACGCAATGCACGCACATATGCCTTGGCGCGCCAAATGATAAATTCGTTTGTCTGTGCCCTGATGACATGATTATGCAGGATGGCAAATGTATGTGTCCTGGGGGTGTTGCACCGTACGCTAATTCAACTTGTCCACGTGTGCACAGTACCTGCGCTCTCAATCATTTCGCTTGCGACAGTGGCATTTGCATACCTGAATTCTGGAGATGTGATGGTGATAATGACTGTGGCGATCACTCTGATGAGAATAATTGTAACAAAGTCAAGTGTGCTTTAAATACCTTCACATGCGATGGTGATAAGTGTATACCTAAATACTGGGTCTGCGATCTCGAGAAAGATTGCAAGGATGGGAAGGATGAGGTAAATTGTACCTACACTAACTGCACCGACTTGCAATTCAAGTAAGTTTTATACAATCTTATTAATTTCTATACTTATGCAGGTACTACTAAATTTGAATTATCAATTATAATGCTTACATTTTTGTTCTATTTCAGATGTGAAAATGGCCGATGCATCTCACACCGATGGATTTGCGACGGCGAAGACGATTGCCGTGACGGTTCCGACGAAAAGAACTGCAGTACATCTATTCCTCTAAGCACTTGTAAATCTGATGAAATCTCGTGCAAATCGGACAATAATTGTATTCCGAAGACCTGGAAGTGCGACGGTGAGACTGACTGCGAGGATGGTACCGACGAGTCAGACTGTACTAGTGTCGAGTGCGAAGTGTGGCAATTCGATTGCAATGCCTCTGACAGAACTCACCGTTGTATCTACAAATCTTGGGTATGTGACGGCG
The DNA here is from genome assembly GCF_024137745.1 of Phymastichus coffea. Taxonomy (NCBI): domain Eukaryota; kingdom Metazoa; phylum Arthropoda; class Insecta; order Hymenoptera; family Eulophidae; genus Phymastichus; species Phymastichus coffea. The sequence continues at coordinate 170,323 of NW_026707032.1, read as the reverse complement.
ATTCTGACTGTCAAAATGGTTCGGATGAAGCAAACTGTACGTCTTCGGAATCTCACTTGCCAGTACCAACGCCAACTCTCTTGCCTACTAATTCTTGTAATGATTGGATGTTCACCTGTAAAAACAAGAAATGTGTACCATACTGGTGGAAGTGTGATAGTGTAGATGACTGTGGTGATGACTCTGATGAAATTGGTTGTGGTTTCTCCGAAGTTCCATCTGCTCCTACCACTCCTGAGGAACATCCACACGTCTGCAGGGAATTTCATTTCCAGTGCTTTAACGGAGAGTGTATTGAGACTTCTTGGATTTGTGATGGATCTAAAGATTGTGCTACTGGAGAGGATGAGCTTTACTGTAATAATGGACCATTCAGGTAAAGTTTGTCATTTAAAAAATGAATTTTCAATTTAAAGAACGTTATCAGACTTATTACTGATCGTTTCTTTTTCCACAGCTGCAAGAACGATCAATTTCGTTGTTTCGTCGACGGATCTTGTGTACCTCTGACCAACATCTGTAACGGAATTGCCGAGTGTCCAGACGCTAGTGACGAGAGAGGCTGTGATCATCACCATACAAGTCCACCATCTACATCTTGCCCAACTGGTTACTTTCCTTGTGATGGTTCCAGATGTTTCCCACAGTCAGCTTATTGTAACGGTAAACAAGAATGTTATGATGGTTTCGATGAGAGTGACTGTGAAAAAAATACTACCAGAGTTTACCAGGTAAATTGTTTATTGGAAAACATAAATTATTTCTTTTTATAATAGATGTTTTAGAAACTATAGTGTATGTTATTAGGTTCTCAATATTGGAGTTGACGAGCGATCGACAAACGAATCGAGTATCATTGTGTTCTGGTGGATGCCAATACCCACCAACGTGACCTTTGAATTCATGCCTTCGATTGCTCTAGCTGAAGCTGGCGCTACTTGGACGAATGCTAGCAAATGGATCGAAGACACCGAGTATCAATTTAATCATCTTGAACCTTATACTCGCTACAACACTACCGTTTACGTAAAAGTTAAGGGACAGCCAACAATATTCCCCCCAGCAAAGTAAGTTTATATCTATCTAGATTTTTAAGAGCTTTTTAAATAGATTTTTTTGTATTCAATATTATTGGTTATCATGACAGATACTTGCAAGTAACTACTGGTGAAGGTCAACCAAGTGAACCGTGGAACGTGACAGCTGTACAAAGGAACGGTACACGTATCGAAGTATCGTGGCAACCACCTATCCACCCCAATGGAATAATTACCGGTTACGATGTTTTTATGTCGCCTCCAATACCACCAGCACCTATGCATCGCCAACCAAAGACTTCTGTTATAATTGACGACAACTTTGTTGCTGGGAACAATTACTCATTCCGTGTCGTAGCGAGAAATAAAGATCACGAGTCCAACCCATCAGCCATGGCAAATATTACCTTCGACGGTTCTGCCAACATCGACAATATCGAAGACTTGAAGGTTACTGACAAAACGAATCATTCCGTTACGCTTAGTTGGAAGAAGATCGACGCTGCTGATGCTTACGTTGTCACTCCACGTGGTCCACTCTCTTATCCGGCTTTAGAATCGAGAACAACTCAGTCTAATAATTTTGTCGTCGATGGTTTGGCACCAGGAACTCGATATACTTTCGAAGTCAGTGCTAAGAAGAAGGATTATGTTGGCAAGACCAGTTCTATTACGGGAATGACCAAAGATCAGCCTTTGCCATCGGTGACGATTTTGGAACCGCATCTCCTTAAGTCACATGGTACTACTGTGAAACTCAGTTGGGATCCTCCAAAGGGTACTAGAAAGATCAAGTGGCAATATGCTGTGCATTATGCTCTTAACATGCAAGATCTTTACAAAGGTATATACACATAAATAAAACATTACTTGTACTAGGATTGACAGCTTAACTCACCGATATTTTATTTCAGCTCCTAAATTCGTCACAACAAATCAAACCGTCACAATTCGTGAGTTGGAAGCTTGCGAATGGTACATATTCGCAGTCGGTGTGAAAGGCGACTACGGCGCTGGACCTCTCAGCCAACCAGTGACTGTTGCCACGCATTTTAATCCCAAAGCACCACCCAAGCGACTAAAGATAAACCGCGGTGAGAAACCCGACTCCATGATCGTCTCGTGGAGTTCAAGCTGCCAGACAACCGATGAAGCAACTGCATACACATTAACTGTCACCGAGATGGTACTCAATAAAACGTTGGTGTTCACCGTGGCTCCAACCAACGAAACAATGCCAAGACATCCCTTCCGAATCAAATACGGCGGTCGTTACAACATCACTGTAGCAACCGATGTCGAGGGTGCGATACCAAGTCAGTGGGTTGTTTACAATGCACCGCCATTGCCACCACCACACCAAATCGCAGCAAATTACGATCAAGGCAAATACCTTGTGAACTGGCAGAATCGAAATTTGCCAGAGAGTATTGCCAAGAATATCAAGTATCACATTGAGCTTTACGTGAATGAAGGTACAAAAACTGTCAATGAATCCACTGCAACAGTGTATAAAGTTGATCAACCACCATTCATACTGGAGAACGTGAAACCGGGCAAGAATTACGCATTTGCTGCCAGAATTGTCACCGATGAAGGTTACAAGAGTTCGCTCAGCGAAGTATTTGTTCCTTTCCAGTCTAATGGTCATTATACTAAACAAGTATTTTAAATTTGATTGTGATAAGATTATGATTATTTTATTTTCATTTTTGTAGCTGGTGAGCTTACAGCACCGATAAACACCTCAAGCATTGTGACTATTGCCGTACCGATTTGCCTTCTTGTGATAGCTCTGGGCGTAGCTCTCGCTTACTTTGTTGTTAGGAATCGTAGATTGTCCAATAGCTTCACCCAGTTTGCTAATAGCCACTACGACACTAGGCGAGGTCAAGCTACTTTCCCTGGCACTGTTGATGCTGGATTAGGCAAGTTGACTTTCTTCGTGTTGTGGGGTTTCTACTTACAATCTTATACTAATTTAAAATTGTTTTTTCATTTGTTATATAGGTGAAGAAGATGATAATCCTGTGATCCGAGGTTTCTCTGATGACGAGCCACTAGTTATAGCATAAGCTCATGAATTACGTATGTATCGCTGTTTAAATTCTTCATAGATAATTCGAAGAAAAAGCGAAGACACTACTAATCGATAGAGAGTTTGAAAAATTTACAGAAAGAATATAAACGTACTGAGACTAAAGAAGTGGAATAAACAAATAACAATGGAGTTGCGAGATCAATTACACACGCGTTATTTCTAGTCGTAGTGCGTCGACGATGCCTAACAATTGTGTATGACGCTTGATCTCGCATTTGAAAAAATATATTGCGTTGCTAGTGTCGAGAAATGAAAAGAATGAGTGAGTAGCGAGAACTGTACTACAGCGTGATCCGCCGAAATGCATTCAGATAGGTTATTACATGATTACGTATAACTAAGAAGTTTTTTCAGATTTACTTATTCTAATAAAATTTGGAATTCTTGGCGGAACCGTATTGGTGCTTCTCGACTGTAGACATTCACGATGCCATAATTATTATTGTACGTAAAGGCGTATATGTTGGATAATTTTTAGCTTTCTAACTGTTAAGACTTTCTACTTTTTTTTAATTTATAACTGTCTATTCTTATTCCAATTAAAAAAGTATTGTATCGTTTTCTGTATCGTCCTGTTATTTTTTAGCGTTTTCTCGCTGCGTCGTCTTTTGCCTGCAACAAACTTTACGTTTATATTTTTGTTGAGATAAATTCCACATGTTTTTTCTTTGATTATATCAATTTACTCAATTGATGAACTAGATTTTTGGTTTCGACGTTGCGATTCTCTTCTTTATTTTTTCTCTTTATTTAGTACAACATACGTACCTGTTCCTAAATATACGTGCAATGCGCGTCGAGTGAATGTTGTAAACTCGTGTATTGTCTCTAATAAACAATTGTATTTTTTTAACATTGCATCTTGGTATTGGGTTGTTCTGCATGTACACGTATAGTGAACAGTACTAGGCATCAATTAACACTTTTATTTTATTTCAATCGACACATCATGTCAAAATTACTTTTTTATATATACATCGCGAAGATAATGTGCTGTCGAATATTAATTCGAAATACCTATACGATGAATAAAAGTTATTTTTTGTATATCAAATTGTCGGAAGTTTTTTTCGTTGATTTGTAAAATACGGTTTAAAGAAAGATCATCTCATTTTATAATAATAAATATTTTTTAATTAATTCTTTATTTGTCTTATGCTCAGCACCTGCATCTACCATTTGTTTATATTTTCTTAAACTATTCAAGATTTATATTCACTCTGTTTCCAGCTGAAATGTTTATTTTTAAGCAACAACGCTTTTGTACCATAATAAACTTTAACTAATTAATATTAACAATTTAATTACGTGCTCTTTACTATTGATGTATTTAATATACATATGTCTAAAAAAAATTGGTATACTAATATTAACGTTATATAAAAAATGTGATTTTCCGGCCAAATTAAAAGTTTATTCATAGACAATATGACGAAATTTAATAAATTAAGGGTGCCTGTTTTCGCTATTTCCAAAAGTTTATAGACTTTAAGTCCTAAACGCAATACTTGATGTCTTTGTAAACAATTTATAAACGTGTCATTTGTAGTAGATTTTTGAATATGGCTACGTATTGTGCTGTGGTTTTTCTACTCTCGCATTGGAATAATTTTGACATACGACTATGAGTAATGTGATGGAAACATCATCGTTTCTTTCGCAAGAATAGAATTGTTGAAATTGCTTTCACACTTTTTATGCCATTTGATTATTAGCATTTAAACGACTGAAAAATTTTTTTGCATCAAAGCTAAGCAAATAAGAATGCAAAACTAATTAAAGACTTTGATGTTTTGTAAGAGAAAATTTTTCCTAATGATAGGAAAGACTGAGTATCTTTTTAAATTGTAACTGCTAAAAGAGACAATGCAAAAAGAAATTCAAAACTTATGATGATAATAAATGTAATTAAGAAAATAACTATATATATATATATATTTATATATATATAATATATATAAATAATATATATATATATTTATATATATAACTATATATATATATATATATATATATATATATATATATATATATATATATATATATATATATATATATATATATATATATATATATATATATATATATATATATATAATAATAATAGACTATATTGAGTGTCGATAAACGTTTAACATTTTTTTATAGGATTAAAAATTCAAGCTAAGTTTTCTAAATGATATTGGTATAAACAGGTGCATTTTAAATAAGATTACTTACACTTAAAAATACAGAGCAGTAGGAAACAGAGAAAGTGAGAAAGTGAAATAAAAACGAGAGATCGAACCGAGAACACGCTTTGTTTAGTAATACAAAAATTCAAAGATTTGTAACCGAAAATATGGATTGAAAAAGTGTTGGATTAGTTATAAGAGATTATAAAATGTTTTGTGTAACCATTAATGTTTGAACAATGTCATGGCCAGGTCATCTGTTTTGCTTTATTACTGTATCGTAGACAAAATTATAATTTTGTTTCCTTTTATGATTTTTGAAAAACAATCGTACTAAGTAACAAGTTTGCCAGGTGAAGTTATCGGCATATCTTGTTAGTTGTTGTACAAGTATTTGTATCGTTTCCAGATATAAAGTAAAAGTATATCAACAACGCTACGCAAGAAGAATATTGAGGAAAAAAATTTTGCAAAATATGTGCGTTCACATGTAAACGAATTTACAATTTATCCTATAATGTAACGTGTAAACTTACTTTTTCGCTCGTCGCCAGAAAAAAACAAGGAGAAATGATATTAAGGAAAGATTGGACGGCGTTATATTTTAACATGTACTAAAAACAAATGAGGGATATTACTTGTAGTTGTTATTACGTGTATGTACATCTTTGAAGATTATGCAGCGATCACAGTGATATTGATATATTATATATATGTAAATAAAGTGAGTTAAGGCACAAAGCAATTGTTTTCTACGTTATTAAGCACGCTTCGCGTGCTCCATCTTTCATGTTTTTCTCTCATATATTACATTATTTGAACCTTTTATATGCTAACTTGGAGATTCTAATGGGTACGAATAAGTCCTGCTGTTTAAAATGGACTGCATACATCAATATTCATAAATCAATAAAAATAGAACTTTCACCCATTTCTTCACAAAAACCGATGAACTTTTACTCGCTTCAAGATTAATTCAATCTACCGTCAATAAAGCTATTATATCATTATACAGCACTAAACTTTATATACTAAATAATAGTGATTATGGCTCCAATCTTATATTCGAATATAATTCTTCAAATTTAACGGGAGTAATATTCTAATAATTAATTTCCGTTGCTTGTATACTTCTTAATTTACAATATACCAAAAAAATTTAATCTCCTCTATTTTATTTTATTTATTTTCTCTATCTTTTGCTCTCGAAATAATTTATTAACGGCATATTTCCATTCTTGTAGATTACTATCCATGTTAACTATTCATAAATTGAATTTATTGCTAAAACATAAATCTCACAATCTTAAATATATCATAAAAATATTTCAAAGTATACGAAAATTCAAAATTTCTCGCTCTCTTCTAGCATGAATCAATCACAACGCTATGGATGTTGAAGACTTATTTTTTGAAAATAGGATAAAACGTATCACATTGCGACTAGCATTTGTGTACACTACAGTATGTATAGTGAAGATATTATATGAAATAATAAGCCATTTGATTAGGATATAGGAACTATAAAAATAGTTCAAATACTAAATAACTTTAATGCAATAAATTAATTTTTTTTATAAATTTTAGTAAATAGATAGTATTTTTATCGATATTTTTATTTTCACACAAATTGTATACAATTTCTATATATCTAAAATTCCAATTCTTTTTCTGGTTAAAGAAATCTTTTTAAATATTTCATAATAACTTCATGATCAGTACAATAAATTGTAATTTTACTATTTGAAGAATTTTAAAGATCTTTTAATATTTCATTATAATTCATAATTATTTTGTCTAACACGCGTCGCCGATATGTGATTAGCGGCTACACGAGCCATCAGCAGGAAATTTAATTTGGGAAATGTTTTCATCATTTTTATCTAGTGTAATTATTTACACCCTACTGAAGTTCGTTTTAAAAATAAATAATATTTGGTCGACTGTACGTTATTTCTAGGTGATTGCATGGAATCAACATTTTTAGCAGACTAGTGAAACGTAAAAATAGATAACAAAATATCGAGGTTCAACTCCACTCTTACATCGAATGATAACCGTGGTATCAGGTATCAAATGCAATTTTCGAGCAATTTATCATTTGTGAAACTTTTACATTCTGTACGCAAAGAATGAAGTAGATTCCATTCGATAGCAGTTGTATTTTTATCAAAACTTTCTTTGCATACAAATTAACGGTATGTCAAAAACAACAATGAACTTGATATGGCCTTGAAGTTAGAGGACTACTGCAGTATTAAACCTTTATCTCTTCGTTGCTCACTCTATTTTGCATATTTATGCGTTGAAGTACCAAATATTGTATTTGAGTATTCAAAAAGTAAAGCATTATGATATCTGAGATATGAATGTTGTGAAAGTAACTTATATACCATATGTGCACGTTAATTTTCTTGTTAAAAATTTTATCGATTAAAGAAAGAGAAAAGAATTTTCCGCGCAATGAACCAAAATTCATTAAAATAGGTATCTTTGACCTGCAAGTTTCGCTATACACGCATTGTTTTTGTATGAGTTTTGATCAAAATTATATGACATTTTAAGGTGTTTAGTTTCTTATTTTATATTTTATTATAAATTATAACTTATTCGGGTACCTTATATAAATTATTCAATATAACTAATATCATGATTAGCACTCAATAATTTAGATGGATAAGTTGTCCCGTCATTTTGGGTTGGCATCTGCACTTCATTATTTGTAATACAAATAATTTGGATGATCGGATCATAACAGTCAGCCGCTCGCTTGTTTCTCATCAATGCACATTTGTTTTGTTATCTAAATTATAGAATTATTTTATGAATTGGATAGTTGTCATAAAATAGTTTATATTAATTTGTTTAGTATTTCTATTTTCTCTTATATTCATTGTGATAAGATTTTGCAAAACATTTTCATATTATCTATTATTGACAATCCATTTAAATTTATAAATTTTCATTCTCTCAATTTTTAATAATTATACTAAATATATTAGACAAACAAGGAATGTGTATAAATGAATGTCAATAATTTACTATTACGCGAAGTGTAAATAGAAAATTTTACTGACTTTGCTTAACTGTGCCATGAACGACTACAACCATAATTACATAGAGGAAGAACATGGCAAAGATCGATCCTCATGATGTTAGCTCAAGCTTGAAAACAAGACTGATTTATATTGGAAAGATTTGATTTAAACTTGGATTTTTTTTTGAACTTGGATTATTTTAAAATATAAAAATTACAATATAAAAATAGATACTAAAGTAGGATTTGAATAGCAGAGTGTGAATGTTTTCGGCAGAATCTATTGCATGAACGATGGAACGCACAAATTATTACTGCCGAGACAATACAAACTCACTTAAGTAAGGTCCGTTGTTAGCACAGACGGGTCCCTCTTAAGACTGACCTCATTGTGCTCAGTCCCTGCTCTTAGTCTCTTTCACACGCATAATCAGACCAACACTTTCGCATGCTCGCACTCGTTAATCGACAGCGTTCAAATTCCACAACAGCAAGATAGAAAGAGCAACACCGGAAGAGGAAATATACAACAGTGGTCTTCTTTTTCGTGGCAATTGCGCACTTTATATAACTCGGTCACTTAAACTTTGAGACACACTGGACGAATGACAAGTGTTAGAGAAAAACGAATCGCGTCAGCTTGCACTCGGTCACCCAACGAGAGTTGTTATCCGCGCTTCGTTAGACGATGATACGCCTAATTGAACAAAAAAATTGGGTATGACCTGTATAAGGGATTTAGATGTAAAGAGGTGCATGATAAGAGCACATTCCGAGAGTGCTTTATGACTTCGAAATTAAATTTTTCTCGTAGAACACGAAAGACTTCTAAAATATCTAAATATAATTCTAAATTTCTAAAATAAAATCAGCCGTGAAAAAAGACTGACACGAACAATTTAGTTAATAATTATAGTGTTTCATTTATTATACTTACACATTTGTTTTAATATATTGCATTAAAATTTGAGAAATATATCACTTTTTTAGATCAAACCATTTTACTTGGCATTGTAAATCTTCTGACAAGTGTAGAAAGCTTGAATGATAAATAAATGTTAATACTTGATTTCAGATAGGTTGTCAGGAGAATAATCAAAAAGAAACCGTTGGATTATTGATACAGGCGCCAGAATGCTGCATCACGTTGGTGATGAACAATGGTGTGATTTTTGATTTTGGTTTTGTTGTTGAAATATTCTTTATCGAGACTTGTATGAAGAATATTTTTACATCTTATAATTACCAATAACATTTCTGTATCAAGCTACATTTATTAAAATTAAAAAAACTTAATCAATCAAGCAATGTCATACTCGCTTAATCGTACGTATCGACTCTTTAATATGTATAGACTAATTGCAGCTCCATTCAACCTTAGTCAGAATGTTTATACTGATGCGCTTCTTCGTTGCCGGGCTTATCGATATTTGTCAAGGAAATGCTACCATCGATACAATTCTTTTCACACTTAAAATTTTGGTTGAGAAAAAAATAATTTTTGATTCACTGTGGAATGTTATGTTTTTCATTTTTTGAACGCTTTAATATTAGAAATGTGCCTGATGAACGAAAATAAGAAATAATCAGTTGAAACTTAATTATGTTCATTCGATATTCAAAAACTTTTTTATTTTACCGTATGACGTTAACGCTATTAAAATTAATTTTTCTAATAGTCCAGCTCTTTATTTCTATAAATCTAATTTTACAATATGGTGATGCTCTCTTTTCGTTCACCTTTAATTGAAAAATTCAAAATTACAGCATTCACTAAAAATAGCATTCACTAGAGCGTGTTTTATAGCAACTTCCCAAAAAAATAATACACGAAAACTACTTATAAAAAGAGACCTCAAATGCTACAAATCTAGAAAAAAAAACTCGTGAACAGCGAGAAAATGATGAGCCGTTGGCAGCTCATTGTTTCAACTCCGGAAGCTCAGAGTCACTACCCCATTTTTTGTAAAACACGAACACTGTTTTCTGCGTGAAAAAGACGAAGGAGAAGAAAAGCAAAGAGCGATTGCCGGTCTTGTAAGAAAAGTCGAACGTAAAGCAGTTTCTCTCCCGAAAAAAACATCTTGCATGTGCATTTTTTCGACAATCTTTTATTATCTGCGAAGGCAAGAGAAAATGATCTTTGTTTAAATATTAACTCGTACGATGTGTACAGTGCGTCGCAACTGTACATTTTCAAGTACGTTATACGCGTATCCACTGAAAATCGGACGGTGTGTGCTTACAGAAAGAAATCTTTATGATCTGGTATTTCGTGCAGTGTCGTTTGTACGCTGCTTATTTTTTCAATTCGCAGTCATAGAATTGAACATGTCACAGAATTTCGCCAAAACGTTTCTTTCTTTCTTTTCTTTTTTTTCTGCTGCACAAATCAGTCTTTCAGATGAAATTTATTAATACGACTCAGTAAAAACGTTTTAGTATCATGAAACCACAATATCAACGTCGTTATGTACAAAAGAAAAAAAATAACACCGCCAGCAGAGAGAAAAACCTCGGCCTTGACGTTCACCAATTCACCAAAGTAGGAATTCCCTTCGTCGATGTGACTTGTGTACAAGGGAGTTCATTAAAGTGTTCGCGACATACAACACACGTGGCCTACTTATTATAATATGCGGCTAGCCACACGTACGCGCTACAGTGCTGTAATGGTCCAATTACGCGAGTGTAGGGGCGAGAGACTGCTACTCCGAAGGGACTTTCTCCGAATGTGCACAAGAATAATATGTAAAATTGATCTGCATAGTGGCTTTGAATTTTCCAATACTTCGTGAATGGAAACTTGAAGCTATTGATGGTGGTAATTGAGTGGCAATATTCGAAGCTTTGAAAGTTGTTTATGATTGCGAAACTGCGCGTAAAGATCTTAGATCCGTAGATTTATTATGGAAATTTTATATATGTACTCTTATTACTTCGATTTATGATTTTAACATTTCGTTGAATTGAAATTTGAATTCAATATTATTCATTGAAATAGACAGAATTGAGAAATATTTTCTTGGACTGTATTATTAAGAAACTAGAACTTCTTTCCTTAAAGTTAGAAAAATGTACTTGAATTTATTGCATCATCAATAATAAATCTTAAATAGAGAAATCAAAAAATCATTGTACCTTGTTCATTCTATTAAGAATTGATTCAATTTAATTAAAAAAATTAAATACAATTCCAATTAATTAATACTTTCACATAACAGAAGATAATCAAATAGATTGTTCTTTAAACTCGACAAAATGAATAGCGAAATTATATTGCCACGAGCAATTTCCTAGTTGTAAAATATGAAACGCTTACGCTTATGACTTCATTGGAGTTTGTGGTAATCTTTTTTTCAACGTCTTTCACGAGTACGCGCGCGATGCTATCTTCCAATTTTATGAATATCCTCCGATAATATCGAAGGCAATAGCATTGTAAATACAGAACTCTCACCTGAGCGTGTAAGTGCTCTTAGCATCAATACGAGTTAGCTTTTTGCAGAGTCATCGTTATACAGTGATATTGATAAAGAAACTTGAAGGAAAAGGAAAGATTGTTAAGTAACTGTAAAAAAAAAGGATTTTATAGTTTTCCAATAGTTGAAAATCCTCTCGCGAATTCATTATATGTTCCGTGAACTCTCAACGAATAAAAAACAACTATTGGTAATCGCGCGACAACGATCTGAAAAAAAAGCACTCGAACTAATGAGGTCCGAAAAGTATCTCACGTCTTCTGGAAAAACAATGGCTTCACGAAAGAAAGCAAGTCTATAGCCGAAAACGATTTTTCCTACAGTTGCTTCTTCTTTTTTGTTCGAGCAACACACAGCGCACAGTTATACACTGTATACGAGGGCAGCTGTGGCGCATCGGGCGTTTAAACGCGATGTGTACCGTAATTGTAATTGCGCGAGCTCCAACCTCCCACTATACGTCTCCCGCCTCTCTTTCTTTTTCTAATTACTTTGTGCTATACCTGCTTGCACGAGCGAAAGAGTTCCCCATTGTTTCCTCATTGTGGACGCGAATCCTTTTTTGCTCTGGATTTTTGGTAGAATCTGTAGAAGTTTCGATCTTCGCGAATATTGTTTCACGATGCTTTTGTGAATTTTTGTATTACATTATCGGTTTTAATAGAGATCTTAAGTTAGCAGGATAATGAGTTATACCGTTTGTTTGATTTGGTGTTCGTATTTTCTCTTTTCTTAAAAATTATACTCGAAATTGCGAATACTGAGAAATAAAGTTGCTAGCTACGGTTTTCATTTGTGCCTTAGTTTCAATGATCGAAATCGCTACTCGAGTAATAATTTTTTTACTTATTATGGCGTAATTACACTGTAGATAGTAAATTGCAGAAGATAGAAAAAATATCTCCCAAATTTTTAAATATTTTACAAGTATTTCGTAAAGTTGAAATTTCAAATAAAATTCTAATATTTAATATCTGGTTAATGTTTGGTAGTGTAATCATTTGAAAGTTTTATTGCAACAGGAATTATTTAAATATATAAATTCTGAATCAAAATACTAAAAAAAATTTGTGCAATCCTTCAAAATTTTCTAATACTCTATATCCAAGAACAAATTACGATGAACGTTCGCATACAAGATCCATCATCCAATCTGCCGGAGTCGCGCAATCGAATGTTCCTTTTCTGCCAGCTCCACAGAGGTAACACGAGCAAACGCATGAGACATATTTCGCGGTGAAGGTGGTCTAACGAGTATAGTCCCCCCATAGAGATCGATCTGTCGAGAGCTGCTGCTGCTGCCTTTATTTAGCACGAAAAATAACGATTTACCGTTCGCCTATATATATTGGCAACGTACGGCGCCTCGACTGCTTGTGAACAATAACAAGGCGCATATGTCAATCAATTCGTTAGTTTATTCACGTTTCTGTCGACGCCCGCACACTCGCATTTCCACGTGTATTATACTCGAGTAATTAGATAACCGTGGAGCTTTCTTGCGTTGATTTATACCTTTCAGTTTTGTTTTGCTGAAAGCCGGTTGAACGTCGATTTCTATACCGTCAGCTCGAAATGCATAAGCTAATCTTATCTGGATCTGACGGTCTAGTTCGATTTTTAGAGAAACAAGAAATAAGCTCCTCCCTTTCGATACGAAAATTCGCGAAATCCTAGCGGGAGGCACTTTCGCGCAATATCGCTAATTAGCATACATACTTCCGGTTTCACAGTCAGACACCGTGAACCCGAGAGTCAAGCAGCGTTCCACCGAAAAAAAGGGTCGAGCTTGTAGCAATTAATGCCGATGGTCTTCCAAACGGACGACAAACTCCGAAAACGCATCAACGTCTCTTTGCCGAGCGATGCATTAGCAATGAGCGACATTTCCCACCCTGAGAAACAAGAGACACACGCGTTTCCACTTTGAAGCCAGTGAGACTTCTCCTGCTTCTGGCGTCGCGCGCGACGTTGGAAGGGAGTCTGCACGATAGTACAACAGCAAGAAGGGAAGGCGCTTCTCCCCCTTCCACGGGCTCTCCACAATATTAAACGGCGCGTGGCGGGAAAGGCTCACGCTCGCGCGCAAAGGATCGGGGGCGTTTGGCAGTAAGACGCAGCTCCAGTCCCGATCTAAGTCTCAGCATTGATAGTAGCAGCAGCAACAGCGAGTAACGGCGAGTCACGAAAGGAACCCCGTGAACGAGGAAAACAACAGTGGCTCGAGAAGCAAAGAGAATCGAGCACGCGGTCCAGCGCTGCGCCGCTGATGACAATCAGAAACGAAACTCAGAACTTGATTTGAGATTCGCCGCGAGGACACAGAAAATAAAAGAGAGAGAGAGAGAGAGAGAGAGAGAGAGAGAGAGAGAGAGAGAGCAGCGAGGAACCGTTGGCTTTTGCTGAGGCTCGGGGATGCTGAATGAAAGCAAGGTGAGACGCGCGAACGACAACTTTTGGTATTATTCTATTTTCTAAAGTTCATCTGGTCGATGCAAATATGCAATTGACTTCAGTTTAACAATAACATGATGAAAAAGATAAACCCCAGTGAAAAGGTAATTAATCTTCAGCGATCGATCTAACACACAGCTCACAAAAATCAGCACGCTCGCGAATTAATCTCGCCGTCTTATCTCAAACGACTTGTTCACTAGAACAAAGTATTCTTGACGTTAGAAATACCTCGCCTCTCCGTATTTTTAAAAATTTCATCTTGTTGCGTATCCCGCCGATTACTTTAAAGCGCACGTGAGCATATGTAATTAGCAAAAGGAATTCCAGTAGCTGGGCACTTACGGAATTCGCATAATCGCGATTCGGTGAAGAAATCTCGTTAGGGGCATCTCGTTAGTTGCCGATCATGTGTTTTGATATGGGAAATTGAAAACCTACTTCAGAGATATTCGTATTAGTTAAGTCGCATATAATGCTTGTAGTCATCGCTCTATGGAGAATCGTTCTACAATGCTGATTTATTATAAGATTCGACTAATTGTCATGATCAACAGAACGGGACTTTTCGTTCATTACGTGCATTCTTTTCTTATTTTTTTGTACAAAGAACATTAATTTTAGCACAGTTGTGAAATTAATCATCGCAAGCTACTGCATTTATTAATTGAATCCTAGAAGCAAATAGAGTCTAATGCTCACGATTTATTCTTTTGAATAATGACAATGAGAACAAATATTAAAACAATGAAGTGTATATTCAATTTTCTTCTCGCGCGTACGTCACTATCCATAAGATTGATTTATTAAAATATATTGATAATAATTATCGTTCGATAATTGATGTTTGTTTATCTCTTTGCAATGATTGTCCACAGGATTTCAAGCAAAAGAGATTTGCCGAAGATTGTCTCTCGCTACATGAGCATTGAAAATGAGGCGTGAAGCGACATTGGCCAATTCACAAAAGCGTATTTGACATTGAAAACGACGGTGCAACAGAAGCCATAGCTGGAAATGGGTGAGTTAACCTGGATTCTCTATTGATGTATTCGTCGTGATTTTATGCACTCACAACGGATGCAGTCGTAAAAAAGAAACGTAAAGATGTTTTTTTACTCGAAACTAAAGAGAGAATAAATTTTTGTGCGTGTCGAATGCTTAGATTACTTAGATTAACGGTCGACAGGCAAAATGTGGAAAAAGTCAGCGGCAAATTCATACTAAAAAGCTCGCGAGCAATCGGGGCAGAATACAAATTACGAACTTTCACGAAAACGGGTAGCTTCAATCAGGCGGAAACCTAATATCGCGGACAACACCTAAATCGACGGGATTTGCGTCGCTTGTGTTGCGCATGCAAAAACTTCAATTAAAATCCGAGAAACGAAGAGGAAGAGTGCTCGCAGCTTATCTGGCGTTTAAATGAACGAGAAAAATTGAGGACGAAAGAAAAAAAATACGCGTCGACGATAAAGAAAAGGTAATGCTCAAAACTGAATTTGATGGTGCGTAAAGTTTCGTTGCGAGATGACGACGATTATCGCGATTATTGTCGTGAGAAGTCGACTTTCTTTTAGCGAACTTGAGATGAAAGATAACTGCAATTTTTTTTCGCCGATTCTCGGAAAAATATTCAATAGGCGTTGTTGCGTTAGTCCATCGTTTTTCTAGCATTTTGAACTCTCTTTAAGAAGAAATACCGCACGCAGTTAGAAAATTCCAGGTCCACTTTCGAATAAACTGATATCCATCTATCAAACGATCATCCATCAAAAAGTCGGTACGCATGAGAATAGCAAAACTATGCAAAGATCGGCAGTTTGTTATCCCTAACATTGATAAAGCATTGTATTCATTGCGCGATCGTCAGTCGTCGTCAATGACACTTGACTTTCGCTGTAGATTGCTGAAAATTCGTCTACGTCTGAATTGGCATACCCACCGCCAATCGCGGGAACGTAGGCCAGCATTGATTAACCATCGACCAAAATTATGGCGAAGCTTGCGAACACTGCGTATCAGCAAGTCGGGATCGAGGTCGCGCGTATGCCTTAGAGAGTCTTGCATAGTTCTGTGCGCACCTGTTGCTGTTTTCCTCTCAATCCTAGTTTAGTTTAGTTTATGCATTTTCGCGGTACAACAACGCTGGAGATTTAATTCGGTCGTATAACAAAAACTGCAAGCGTTTCCGGCTGAACGAGGCTGCAAGATGCGCGCATCTTTCGCCTTCTCATTATCATTTCCGATGAGCCGGATACGAACGCCTCGAATAACGACGGTTATTCGAAATTTTCTCGAAAATTACCATAGCTGCTCGAGAACGCCCGCGCACTTGATACGGATCGCGAAGATGCCTGTGAGATTACACGTTTCACGCCCGAGCGATTCTGTCCGTGAGATTTAGCTAGCGCCCGCTTCACATAGACAAATTCCAAGCTGTTCGCGCGAGGAAACCGAAACAAACATTTTTCAATTGATCGACGACGCGCGCGCGCTCTGAAATGCCGACAGGTGGGCCGGCCTGACAAAGCCAATGATAAGCCACGGTGTGGCACTCTGTAATTACGGCGCGCGGGCAGTAATCGATGAAGCGCCGCCACGGCATCTCTTCTCCTTTTCCTGATGAATATCCTGCCACTATGCGCGAGAAAGTATGCTATTAAGCTTGTTTTTATTTTCTGTCGTGGCCGATGGCGCGATGACGGTCGGAATAGATTCACTTGAACGACGAAGGGACAAGTTCTCGGTTGTTGTCAACCTGGCAACGATCTTCTCGGTGGACAACGTTCCGTGCTTGACAGTTATTACACTCTAGTATCAATTTTTTAACGGCCAAAGTGAGTACATCGCGCTCAAGTAAGCTACAGTAATTCAGTTAATTGTCTTCCTCTGGAAAGCATTGTGATTAGAAAGTGTTAATAACAGTGATGTACGAAAGATAATTATGAATCAAAAACCGCTTCATAACAGTTATAATCCAATTAAAGATAGTATTTATAAATCGATGAGTCGACAACAAACACACGCCGAAACAGCGGTACTTAATTGTTTGATCATACAAAAGCTGCCTTTTTTCATTGTGAATATACACATACATTTCCTTTGTAAGTGTAGGGGGAGGGAGGAGGCATGACCGCACAGGTGAATTTTGCGGTTATTTTTGTGGGTCGCGGCGCCCTTTTCTTCTTGGGAGATGTTTACGATTCCTTAGAGAAGCCGTTGTAGGCGAGTATTCCTCTCTTGCCTTTGTAATACGGAGATGTTTATCGCAACATTTACATAGTTTTTTTAATTGCGATAGACGATTTTTTTTCCGGAATCAATAGGTGAACGCATATAGTTATGGAGTGTCGCGACAGGTTTTTGCGCGCGAGGTGTGACGAATCGCTCACCTTCTTCTCTTATTAACTAACAAATATAACCGTCAGTGTTTCCTCCAACAAAATTATTTCCGCTACAGCCATTTGAATGAGCTGTGCGGAAAAATTAATAATTGCCAATTTTTCTCCGACATACAAACACGTTATAATGTGCTCGCGTGCAAAGCAAATAATCATAAATAAATAGAATAAGCCGCAGGTGCGGGTGGCCCCTTGCCGATCCTATTGTATCGTATGTATACATCGCGGCTCGGAAGAAGATAATTTCCAATGCACATTGCTTTTGGCTCCTTGTTTTCTCACGCTTGCTTTTTAACTGCATTGTAATCTTGGAGAAACGATAGAGCAGCTGTTTTTGACCTTGTTTGCGTATGATAATGTTGGCTTTCCGCAAATACGCCTGAGTTTGTTCTGTTTGTGAAGACTCGTGATGTTAACTAGCGAAAATAACTAAAGTGTACTCTCTAAACTATTATAAAACGCTGTAATTACACGCAATCAATTATCTGCACAAAAAAATGGCAGTTGAGCGTTCACAAACAACTGTAAAATCAGCTCCAGCTCTCCAGCTATGTCGTTATCCCCGTCTTCAAAATCGACTTTGCTTCGTTTTATTTATTTACTTTTTCGCTGCACCTGAGAACTATTGTCTGTATATATACAGAGAGGAAGTATGCAGTAGCTGTATAAACCGGTAATTCGTGCCACTCGCACGCGATTATATTCCGCACTACGCTGATTTTAACGCTTCTCTAACGATCGGTTGACGCACTATCCGCGCGAGGCTATTTAAAGTAGACATATCGCGGTAATGTATATGATTAGGCGACATGTGGAACACGCGTGAATCGATTACACGAAAATAAACAACAGCGACACATGGACATTTTGTAATGAAAAGCGTAATAAGCCGGTTGATCAGGAGGACCAGACGTTCACTTTAGCTCCGCGCGGAGATTTTCACGCGGTGGCGCGTAACGACCGGACGCCAAATTGCATTTCCGTCATTGTCCGTTTTGCAAAAGAAGATGCTAAAATTGGTCGAGCCCTCCAAGCAACTATCCCGTACTTGTACTCTAATTGCGTATCGTTCTCGCGCTCGGTATAATTTTCCGTCGTCTTATTACCCGCGTGAGGGTAATTAACGAGACGAGGTGGAGGTTAAAAACAGGAGGGAAATTTTCTTCGAGCGAAAGTATAGGGTAAGAAAGGCACGGGGATAATTTGCGGGCAAGAGACAATTGGGACGTACACGTTGTGATTGTTGTGGATTACTTTTCTGGCCGAGTGTGCGTTGCGCGTATGTATGCCATTGTTTCGAAGAACACTTTTTATTATTTTTTCAAGTTTACGATTTAATTATGCTGGCTTTCTTCTTTATGGCTAAGAATCGCACTTGACGGACGACTTTTTTGATGCAAAGGTTTTAATATTTAGTGATTTATGTGCTTTTTTATTATTGAAGATTGCAAGGTAGTTCTTTTTTGTTATTGTTGCGTTGCAAGCTTTGCGTTTGAATGTGGATAAAAAATAACATTTGCTTCGAACCAAAGAAATTTAACGTTCAGAGACAATATTCTGCATGATATTTCAATTTAGCTACTACTCAACGTAAAAATAAACGCAAGAATTATGAAATTATTGATTAAACACTCAATTTTATTATAGCGACACTCTTGAAATGAAGCGAGTAATGAGCATGGAATGCTGCAAAAGAATGAACAATCCACGGATCGCAAGCTATTTCATTGCGACTCTCGTAATTTCCTCTCGTTAGTGTACGATTGCACACACAACTTGCAAAGTGGTTGGTATAGCGGAAGTTGGTTCTTCACACGCGTGCGAATGCGTTTTCAAATATAAAAGAAGAGAAAGATCGTCCGATCGCGTATATAGCTTCAGATGGCGCCTACTTTACCCACTTAATCAAGGAAGTTTTGCATACAGTGACTGCTTTGTGTCAGATGATAAAGTACGTGGAGATAAAAACTTAATATTTCGATAATACGACGTAAGTGCCGTTTTAAATTAAAAATAAGAAAGGGAGAAAAGAGAGAGTGGATTATCTGTTGCAGCTCTGGTTTACACGAGTAACTGTTAATCGACGTGTGTGCACGATACTTATGAGCGTCGATAATTCGCTGAAAAGATCTCACTGAATTTTGACCTTGTTTGCATATGATAATTTTAGATTTTTAGCGTGAATTTTGATTTGCTCACTGCTACTTTCTTTCTTCTTAATGAAATTCTATTTTCTGCTCTAATAGTAAGAGGCAATAAACGTAACTTGACTATGATCTAATAAGTGATGAACCTAAAAGCCTTGACGACATAAACATAAAGCCATAAATCGTGCGTGGGGTAGAGAGAAGAGAATGCAAATGACGACTCGCGATTCCATTGTATTATAATGGGGCGAAAAATCGAAAATAGCTTCGGAATAATCGTCTCTTTTTCGAATGGCGCTGAAAGTCAAAAGCGCGACATTCATATCGACGTTTTCATATACACTTACCGTTAGAAAATTGTCGTCAAATTGCCTACTGTCTACGTAAGCACATACTACCGTCGTCTTTGTGCCGTAATGAAGTTTATGTAGATAAAATCAATCGAGTTTACTGATATATAACAGGAGATGTTGGAGATTGCTTTTAGACAGCGATCACTGGGATTTTTTACGGCGTGGTTTCATCACTGTTTACTGTACAGTATGAAAGTACGGAAATGGTGATTATGGTGATTACGAAAATGATCTTTTGATTTAATAATTGTACGTGATAAGAAAATATTTATATAATGCAAAAATTTAACAAAAATACATTGTTTCCTTCCTTCTTTATGATATTGTATGTCATATATTCTTTTCATTATTTGATTATCTATTTTGAATAACTTAAAATTTTAGTTGAATAAATCACGTTACCAAATATTAAGCAATCTGTAAATCAATTGATTGAGTGACACGAAGTTTACCCTAATTTTGCTCTACTATGATTTCGATTTATCCGTACATTAGTGATAAAATTGTTGTAAAATTTCCGATATCATTAATGAAAAATACAGTTCACTAAACAAGTAGTAACAGTCAGATTAGGTCAGACAACAAATCGAAGAATTTTTTCTACAATTCAGTCGCCGTACAAAAATCAACAAGAAAGTTCAAACAGTAATAGGTCAGAGCGATAAATCAGAGACCCCCTGTATGCGCACTTTCCCGTAGAATTCAAAACGACAAAAAAAATCGCAACTCGACAATGCAGCAGCAGCGGCATTGTATGTTGCGCAGCGAGCAGTAACAATGCCACGAGTTGCTCTCCTTCGCATTGTATGATTTTTGTTTTTCGTTCGCAACGATATAATTTGCGAGTACGCTCACGTGTGAAAATTAGATGCACGACGATGGCTTCCTTTGATATACGTGGATTTTTACTGTTTCAATCCCAATTCAACTGGTTTCATTGGCTTTCGCGTCTCGTTTAAAGAAAAAATAACGCGCGTCATGTGGGTTTGTAGAGCAGAGAACGTGTCGTATAGACGTAAGTTCTTATCTTTTTTTGAGTGATTAGATGTGAGTACGTTATACCTCGTCAATATTTTTGAATATTGATTTTTATACTTTATATGGAAGTATAAAGATCAAAGTATAAGTTAAAACGATGATGATGAGAGATTTTTAAGAGCGTGTGACTTCGAGTCATAACTTTTCTACTTTCAATTTATTTTTTGAAGAGTGAACACTTGATTGGAAATGCTTATGCGTGTGTGAAATTCCATACATCTTATAATATAAGTTTTTTTGAAAAGTAGGTATATTGTAAAATGTCGATAATCAATTCACTGAGGCAGCATATGCCATTACTTTTTGTGCAAATAACGGGTCAGCGATTGTATTTCATGCTTTACATTCAACTTTTACCTAATTCTTCAATGTATACATCCATAAAAACCTTAGTATTTACACACTATCGTGCATGTTGTTAATTACTTCGCTTTTTAATCATCTCAAATGCTGCACAAAAAAGAAGTATTTTCTTACGTCGGTCAACTCGTGTATTGTATTTAAACTTCTGTTTTATTAATATTGTTAATCTACTTTTAAGAGGAATCATAAACCGATTGGCAGAGTAACGCATGCAACTAACAAGCGGCCAGTTTTAAATGGTGAAATCAGACTGCGAGTGTGTGACTTCCATATTCTGCACGTCGTCAGGAAACTAGTCGGACTAATAAAAAACGAAAGACGACTGCTATCCCGGATAAACCATTCGCACGCACGCGCGCGTCTTGCTGTCGTAAAAAAATACGAAAAATTTTTGTACATGTAGAGTTAGGAATTTTTTTTAACCTCATCGTGATACTTAAATTACACTATCATGTAATTATAACGGTAATTCAAGTATTTACGTCTCAAATTATTTCAAACTAATGTATTTGTTGTTTTTTCCCTTATTTCGGCGATTCAACGATATTTCAGATGACGCATCTTGGCTAATCTTGCGCTAATTAGATCACGGACATTCCGCGACAATCTTTTTTTATTGTTTTTTTTGTGAATAATAAATTGTATTTCTAAATATACAACAAAATGATAAGCTGAAATTATTAATGTTATAAATATACAATTTTTGTAATTTTTATATATCAGCACATTGCAAACAGTTTTTATCAGTATATTAAGATAATTCATTAAAAACGAAGGAAAGAATAACAATCTATTCAAAAACTTCACCGTGCTATTGAACTCACGCACAACAATCTGACTTTTAGCTCTCGACATCTTATTTTCATGCGAAAAAAAAGAATCACATCTCTCGTGTATTTTTCAACCATAACCGTTAACGAAGATAAGTAGTATATAACCACAGGCAGTCGATAATTCATAGTTTCTCTCATTGTTTTCACCTTCTGCACATGCAAAAAGGGAACCGAATCTACTTTTCGTCAGTAATTAAGATTGTTCGGCGGATGCGCCTACTTGGGATTTTATGTACTTTGCATGGTATAGGAGATAAGAAAAGCAAAGTGGCCCGTACCATACACCATTTGAGATTATCATCTCTTATTCGAGCTTATCGACCAAGCAAGTCTAATTGAATCATGTGCAAGCAAGATTTGCTTTTTTGTTCTCTCTTAGATAACGGTAGGTCGATATAGGCAATAAAAGTGTGAGCCGGCAGATTTGCAGTTTTTTTGTGTGGGATAAAACGAAAGTTATTATAGCATTCGTAAATAACTATGGGGTTTCTATGTCGCAGTGTTATTGCTTTTTGCTTTTCAGGACGATCGATCTTTAGAATGATGTTATGCGTGATGAATTAGTTGAGGAAGCATGCTAAGCTGTCTTGCTCTCTCTCTCTCTCTCTAGGTTAGTAATGTGCTATTTCATCGAAGCGTTGTTTTTACCATAATTCCCGTTATTTACCCGGATGAAAAGCGACTCTCACAACTTTACTCAAACGCAACAAACATAAAGTCCAAGCTCACGTTCTCAAATCCTTTACAGATTTACGCACATCCAACATCACGGCAATGGCACTTAATCACTGTCACAGCACCAAGGCGAGAGACCAAAGAGACACTTTCGACGTTGCCAAATAAAAAAAACAAAGTGGAAGCAAAATAGAGAACCATATATATACACACACATACACACACACACACACACACACACACACACACACACACACACACACACACACACACACACACACACACAAGAAGCGGTTTCATTGCGAAAAATAAAAGTACATGCTCATCTCTTCCGCGTACACCGCAATAACACAACGGGTTCCCGCTATATCGTCCCACATTATATTCACAAAAGCCTCAAGAGACGCGTTCATGCAGATATGTGCACGCGTGCGGGTTAGTTCTGCTTTTCTTTTGATGCAAGGTTCGAGGATAAAAGATACCTTTTTTCGGGAATATTATTGCAGGTAGGATGTAAAGTGGATTGATTGCGTTAGGTAGGGGAGATTTGTTGATAGATTTGACATTTCGAGATCGTTTTTTCATTGATTTTCGATAAAAGATGTTTACTTGAGCGAACATTTATTTACGCTAGTTTTTTTCTTGTCATTTCTGGTAAGATTTTAGAGATCTTGAACTGTTTGGAAAAATAAGTTTTCGCAGTTTGATCATACCAAAAAAATTCTACACGCAGAGAGTTTCAATGCACGAACCGGATAAACACACTTTCTCAATGTATTGACAAATCATTCACTGATAAATCTCTGCAATCATTTGGAAAATAGCATTAATTTTTCAACGATCAACTGATTTCCCTTAAAAAAATTTGTTCACAATTTTTCGAGTCCAAAAAGGGAAAATAGATAAACACGTACTACTAGCACATATCATAACGATACCAAGTTGATTATCTATCACGTAAGACAGATTACGTCTGGCTCTTTAGTAATTTATCACGCCTTACTATTGTACTGTTATATAGGCGCTGATCAAACTGCGATCAACACGCGCAGCTTAATATAATTCCCGCCGACGTTCAGTTACAACTTAACCCGCTTTACATAGCTAAATATTGTTTTTGTTTGAACGATTTGCTTTGAGTTTCTTATCTTTCTCAATCACATTCATATTATCAATATCATAATTAGTTTCCCTCACGCCAAAAAAAAATTGTAGAAATTTTACAATGGCAGCCAAACGAATCTTACGTGCGTTAGTAATTTAGTAATTTTCTAGTTGTGGGTCGAGATTTACGGGAGAGTTAATCACGTGCCGCGCACGGCGAATACAATTTGTCTCTACGCGCAAATCACATGTCTCATTATTAAACGGTTGTGCATAGATAGAGAACAATTATTGTGCATTGAAAGTGTAATTGGCACCTGCCGGCGACTTGTAATTCTATCGGGAATTTTAATTTGTGAGTATGTGGAATTAGGTCGTTGTGAATTTTCTTTTGTCGTTTGATGCTTGTAATTACTATATTGCGAAGTTTTGTGTGTTGTATGATATACTAAAATTTGATGAACATTAAATACATGTGTAAAGTAATGTTTGAAAAATTGTTAGCAACCGAAATATTCCTTTGCTTTACTATTTTTCTTAAATTTCAAGATAATTCTCACTAACGAAGATTGATAGTTTTATAATGCAGGTGTAATTTCTAGAAATTTATTCTTATACCGAAAAGAAAACGATTTGTTTACTCAAATCAAGAAAAGAAATCAATAAAAATATTATTTTTCCCAATACAAGAAGTACAAGCTAAATTCTAAATCTCAACAAATTACTTTTGAACATGCACACACAAACACTTCTACACCTGCAAGCTTTGTAAATTCCTCGTGTCGACGCGACCCACGCGTTTGCACAAACGCTGTGAACTATTTTCCTTGAAAGATATACGAGCGGTCCTCTGCGAGAAGATCGTGCGAGTGACTGTTAAATCGAAAAGACGTGCAAAACAGTTAGGTATAACTGCGCGCAAGCAACAACGTATCCTGCAAAAATGCCAATTTAGGCCACACCTCGTCCTTTTTTTCGATCTTCAAATCCTTTTGTCTAGGAATTATGATTAACGGGTAGTTTATGTAAATACGACTACAGAAATAAAAGCAACGCCTTATTTTTGGTGATGCAATGAGTCATGATTAGGTTATAGACTTTGCGGTGAATGACTTTTTCGACGCCGTCAAGGTCTGTGTCGTGATCGGATTTTCCCAGTTTTAAAAGGCAGTTAAAAAATATAAGATACAGGTTTATGTCCTTTGGAATGTTATGAAATGACATAGTTAAATTAAAATGAAAAATTACGCAATTACAAATTAATCTTTACCTACAAAATAAAAGTACCAAAATTTTCCTTGTTCACATTACATAAGGAATGGTGAAAAAAGAACAAACACCAGCTGAACATTTGCCAAATGAAAAAAAAAAAAAACAAAATACATCTTGATACGTATAGCCGATATAAAAAAAAATTATTTTACGTAGAAGAAGAATTAAGTCAAACAAATTTGTGTCAAGGAGTCTGGAATGCCAAGTTAAAAATATACCCTCATCACGTCGTAACCATACGCGAGACTCGTTACTGCTTGCAAGAACCTACCTAAAAAATACCGGTAACTCTCTGCGTTTCAAAATAATTACTTGACTCCATGGTAATCTAATGCAAGGGCGCGTGACCTTCTCCCACATTATCCTGCACAAAAGCTTCCTTTTAATTATATCTGACGCATGTGCCTCTAAGCGAACTGTATATTACACCGGGAAATAAAAGGTGAAAAAAATTGCAGGCTGCAAATTGTACCGGTAGTGTTCTTATCTTAAGATCGTGATGACAGACGTATTGCATAATTATCGTCTTCAGCACGGTAACCAGCTGAGTGGCAAACATCGCTTTCAAGTCAAAGTGATTTTTTTTATGTGCGTGGATAGGTGGATGTACTGCGGGCGGAGCAGCGAAAGATATATAACTTTACGTGATACGAACATACGGTACTTTAAATATCGGTTACCGTTTGGTCACTTTTACGTGTACGTTTTTCATTACTTGATAAATATGTACATGGAAATTTATTTTACTTATTCAAGCTTGGTAGTATAAATGTACTTAAATTGTCTAATAAGCTAGAACAATTTTTTTATTAATTTCGAGTACAATAAAATAAAATTCTGTAGCATATCGTTAATTTTGCAAAATTGCATCTGAAATTAAAATGTAATAGAATAATAATCATTAAATAGTTGCAGCCAATCACTTCTCACAAAAAAATTAACAAATAAATAAAATAAACTCTTCTAATTCAAAGACTAAATCCTCTCGAAAATTCTTCTCTAGAAAAAACTCGTAGTTTCCCTCAAAGTGTCGCCATTTCAGTTCTACTGAAAGTATTTCCGTGCAGCGTCAAATAGTCACTGGCACGATTACTCTCAAATACTCTCTCGCAACCGGTCAGTAATTGTTGTTGTGCACCACGAAGAAGAAGAAGATGAAGAAGGAGGAGAAGGTGAAGATGAAAGAAGGAGGCGCCGGTAAATCGGGATGCCTTGGATGAAGCGGCTCGCTCGCGCTCCTTCTCTTAGTGCCAAGGTTATTCAACTTTCGTATACTACACGTTGCTTGCGCCTGTGTAAGAGGGAGAAGAGGAGTCCGCGCCGCCGAGTAACGGGCCCTCAACGACGACGACGACGCAGGCCACGCGACAGGAGATCCATAAAGCCGACTCAGTCAACCGTAGTGCGCTTTCGTGTACGAGCACACCATCCGATTCTCTCTCTTAACCGCGCGAGTGTGTCTTTTCTTGTGTTTTTAATCCGCGAGTGCGTGATCTTTTTTTTCTCGTCCCATAGTGATCTTGCGAGCGAATGTTCTTGTTTTTATAGGTGAGTTTTGACGATAACGTTGCACCTTGTTTTTTTTTTTTTTTTTAGAGCAAACATTGTCATGACGGACTTGTGATTTTCTCTAAACAAATTTTATCTGTAATATAATTTGCAAAAGTCAAATATCGAAAACGTCTATTATACCATTTCATAAACGCTATTTCACTTTTACATCACGTTCATTGTACACACGTATAAATTAAGAAGTAAGCCATTTTTTCGTTCAATGAAGCGAAGCAAGCCTCAATTTTTTAGCGATTTCTCTCGCGTGCTCGCAACGCCATGACGATCTAGAGCGAACATCGCGACCGCGATACCGATCAGCTAACCCCCCTCGCGCGCAACGTATGCTTAATGCATAGCATGTACAAGAGCCTTTTGCCATAAAGATACGCGTTTGCATGAAAATTCTAGATGCATACACTTTCAGATTGAGATTTGCGACTTTCGGCTATGGGAATTTTTGATATTGTTTTGAATCACCCGTGGTCATGGGAATTTTGATATCATTTTGAACCACGAGCAATCCAAATATTACGAAATATTACATCAGAAGTTTGAGGGATTTCGAAAAATAAAAACAAACTAAGATCTTGTCTTATTAAAAAACACATTTCAATAAAAATCGAGCACTCTTGTCCAATTTTACTTTGACCAATTCCCATTCACCTCGTCGCCTCGTCCCAGACATTACTGTGCATACAATAGTCAATTTGTCGGTCACATGCGTCATTCAATAAGTCATTTAACGCTTCACCAATATAATTATATCCATTTGCAGTTTATATATAATTTATTCCAAGCGCGTTACGGGCCGCCGAGGTGAATTTGTTCCGCCTGCGACGTTAACGTTAACGTTCCGGAAGAGGAACACACACATGCGCGCACACGCGCGTTGAAATCATCATCTCGCTAAGATTCCTATCCAAGTCGGCATACAATTAACATGGAAATTCTGCCCGAGATACGTTTTTTTTTGCTCAAGCTGCATTGTGATCGACGAAAGCTCGCACAAACCAAATTAACGCCTCTTTTACTTGTTCCTTCTTTTCTACGATCTTATTGCTACAGCAATACGCTGCGTAGGACACATTTATTTGCGATAAAAGTCAATCTCCTACGTGATCCTTATTTATATATTTATACATTTTGGAATAGGCAATTCTTTGGTTACGTGATTCACATTCCAGTAAGAATTAAAGGGTCGGAAAGCTTTTCAGAAGATTATCAGATAAAGCCTCGTATTTGTTTTAAGTTAATAAATTAATAATAATACCATCAGCGTCTAATTCTTCAGAATTCGATGTTCCGTTATAATAGTCACAAGAACGAATAAGCGCGCGGTGAGCGTTGGCTACGCTGAATAAACGATACATACTAATGGCACTACGAATCGTCGAAACAGGTGCTACACTTGAAATATTTGATTATCAACTTTAACTGTTAAGCATCTAATGTATTTATATATGTTACGTTGGTGAGCAGCCATGATTAAAACGATGATAACTGTATACATCACGTATATATTGAGTAATACCATAAACCGTTATTCTGTGACCACAAAACTTCCTTTAGTCGTAAATTATTTTCAGATTTATTTCGTATTGCCATTAAAAATGAAATTGCATTCCCCACGTATTTCGTACGTAAATAAATCATTTGTATAGGTTGAATTTTATATGTATATATATGATGCGTTCGTAATGACATTCAAGCATGCAATATATTTTTTCGCACCAACAATGTAAATGTCAGTGTTGTTCTCCTTGTTTCGGTAAATTAATTCTCGCAGTTAGAAGTTGCCTTTTGCCTTAATTAACTGCAACTGCCTTCGTTGTTACTCAGTCTCTTGATGCGAGCAAGATTTATAGACACTATTTCGTTCTCTTTCTTATTTTCACAAAGTAATCTGGCTATGGGTAATCACTTAAGCTTCTGTTTTCGCATTTATCTGCAGGATTAATTGTGTGAATCAAATGTTAACGTAATATACTAGTATAAAATGGAAAAAAAATTCAGATTAGCATTTTGAAACCTTTAAAAAGTGAAATTTAACGTACGAAACACATTTATTCACAGTTCTTGTTTTCAAGACAATATCACACACGACACACTCTTTCATAAAAAATATGAAACGTAATATTTCGCTACGGCATACATTTTCCTATTCTAAGCATATAAAATGGCATTGACAAAATCTACATCAAACGTGAACGGCATAAAAAGCCATTTTTTGCCACAATAAAGAAACTGTTACACCCTTTTCTCTTATACTTCACGCATTGAAGTCTACATTCCGCACACCCTAGCAACGTGCGCGCGCCGCGCATGCAAAAATCTGCGCGTATGCGTATGGTACCGTTAAAACTGCACACACTGGTAAAAAAAAAGAATAAGAATAAAAAAGTACAACGGTAAAAAGTGACGCTCGTCTGATCGATGCTATGAATTTTTATGTTACGTACGAGCAATCGCAAATGACGCGTGTGATGTGATCAGTTGATGAATTCAAATTTTGGACGGAGTTAATTAAATACACTTTTACAACAGTTGCAAGTTCAATGAACTACGTTATTTGTAAATATCTCGACGGCGATTTGCGGACTTGCGATCCTTTTAATTAGGAGTAATTATTATTCAGATTCGCGTACACAAAATAAAATTAGGTTTCGGTCAATAAGCAATAAGTGCCGAAGCATACAGCAGCAGCAGTTGCAGTTATGCATATTAAGCGTATTATATATTCAATGCCCGCGCAGCTTGCTTCTCTCTCTCTCTCTCTCTCTCTCTCTCTCTTTCTCCTTCTGTCTAGCACGGAATGATTATAAATCGGATAATTAGCATTCCTGTTGCTGAAATTTCCGTAGTCAATCAACATTCCAGTCGTTCATCCCGAAGTTAAAAACAAAAATAAAGGTACTTCAAGTACGAAACGAAGGATTTTTTTTTAAATTCCACTTGTTTCCATAATTCTTTTAACTTCCGCTCACGTTTTCTAGACAGAATATAAAAATCGATAGTGTTATTAGTCTTGTCGTTG
Source organism: Phymastichus coffea (assembly GCF_024137745.1). NCBI lineage: Eukaryota > Metazoa > Arthropoda > Insecta > Hymenoptera > Eulophidae > Phymastichus > Phymastichus coffea. The sequence continues at coordinate 140,261 of NW_026707032.1, read as the reverse complement.
ACGTGCCCGCGTGACAACGAGGGCATATCCTTGATCCGTTATAGAGGCGACAGACGAGTAATTTGCCGCGCGGGTTTGTTTCGACACTTAGTTTTATAGATATTTTCGAGCCTGGAATTCGTGATGCAAGTGTCCTTTGTTCTATGGGTTTACAGTTGATTCCTAGAAAATATGCTGCTGCGAATAATACTTTCGAATGCGCTTTTCTATGTTAATAAATCAAAATAAAATGACGATAAAAAATATAGTGTACTTGAAATGAAAAAACTTTCATAGTAATTAATTCAATGTTTTGCATTGATCAATCATATCTCGGTTTATGCGATCTTGTTCTGACATTTAGTTTTTTCTTGCTATCGTAAAAGAAATAAATACTATCTACACTTTATTGGATCACTTATAATATTTGAAAATTTGAAGTAATCGAATGATAGAAATCTATAATCATATCAGATATTGCAATTGCAACGGTATTTTTAAAAATTCTTTGGAAAAATATCAGTTGTGAACTAAAAATGAAATACAATTATATCTTCAATATTTACGCAATCTCAACGCATCGCAAAACTACCATATTTGGCAGTAGAACGAATACCCAAATCCATAAAGATTCGTTTTTCTTCCTCGCTTAATTCTCAGTTAATGATATTTGGCAAGGATATTTAGTGCATAGAAAAAAATATAGGTCAAAAAGAAAAAAAATATATTACAACAGCTATGAAATTAACAAAATTGACATACGCGACAGGTTTATATTTATTTTACGTATAGTTGGGTAACGATTATGTAGACTTGAAATGGCTCGTCTTTAATGCACGCAACCATAGATTCCGTATATGACCGAGATTCACGTAATCATGCAAACGTAAAGTCGTGTTTACAGGTATACGTATTATAAGTTTATATAAATTTATATATTATAGTACTTTTTTGAAGATTCGTGCAAAGGTTTTCATTTTTTTTTCGTCATGAAAACGATTATGTCGGTTTAACTCTATGATTTGTGACACAATCGGGAGGCACGATGTCGAATCACGTAACAACAGAAATAATTTTCTATATTGCTGATCATTAAGAATCAAATTTTAAATTTATTGTTATTATTTTTGTTTCAGTGTCAAAATGAGGCTTAGGCTTGTGACAGTGACGATCCTGCTCGCCATGGCGAGTAGAGGAGATGGAAGACCAAGGCATCCCGGTAAGCTTCTAGCCTTCCGTTCGATTGGAATAGTGTGAACTACTATGACAATTTTTTTATATTTCTCAAATGAAATATCGAAACACATTTCGAGTAGTTTAAAACGCCCATTGTAAATGTCACCACTCATTTGTAAATTTTACTTTCGACCAACCTGTCGCGTAAAAATGTATCCTAACATAAACTATATATATTCTATATTACAACGTGTATATAGGTCAAAGTTCCGTTAAAATCTGACCGTTGTTCTTTTTATGGTTTTACAGATCCGTTGGACAGTAGTAACAGTAGCAGGCAGGAAGCAAACGTCGGAAGTCCGGATAGCAGGTATATGATGACGCTGATGTCTTCGCCTACGTCCAGTCACCGACGCGATATCAGTATTACTAGCGTTAAGTTCGATAGTAGTAGTAATAAGTCTAATTGGTTGAGGCGTTCTATGTTACCTAGTTCGAATTTTGGCGATAATTCTAGAAAGAATTATCTCCCTCTCGGCGCACTATCTTCTGCTACTTCGCGTAGTAGTAGTAGTAGTAGTAGTAGTAGTAGTAGTAGTAGTAGTAGTAGTAGTAAAAATGGGTTGAATGTCAGAAGCAAAAAGAATTGTCAATCGACTGCGAGTAATAATCGCAATCCAATGATGATTCCGTTTATTTCTCCACCAGAATTATCCACACCTAAACCTATTTCTGTATCGATAACCACACAAAGGGGTCGGAAAACGTCACTACGTGAAGAACGGAATTCTAACACTCTTTCACTACCACTACTTATACCAATTCCAGTTGCTATACCTGTGAAATCGAAAGTTCTGGCAAAGAATATACCACCTCGTGTAGAGCGGAAGATGGCATCGAGAAATTTGGTTAAAATTATACCGCAAAGGCTCAAACCAAATAATTATTATCGTAGAAATTTTACAAATAAACCAGTAGTAACTGTGACGGATACGTCGGTAGTTGATTTGAATTTGAAAAATTGGCCAAATGAAGTTGTACAAAATGTCGAGGATCTTTTTAATTATGAAAAATATACTTCTTTTTTCGACGACCGAAATGATGACAATAACAAAATATCAACTGAAGTTATTAAGCTACCTAATAATCATGAATCAATAATAAAGAGCCCAGGAATTCAAGAAATTCAGTGGTCGAAAATTCCAGTAGTTGCAGCAACATCCTCGACTATTGAAGATGTACAGATTAATTCTAATACAAATATTAACAAGATTAATGTTCAACAACTTCCTTCCACACAGATAGGGCAAAACACTGTTGTTCATATCATGAATACTGGTTCGCGAAAACCAAACGTTACAGTCGTTGAATCAATGGCATCGCTTACTCCAAATCGGACAAAAACTGGAAGTACTCGTCCACCTCAAAACGTTCATATAATGTTTATGTCAGACAAGGATAGCAATCAGACCAGTGGAAAACCAATGAAACCAGTTGAGATTACTGGAAGTGATTCAGACTGTCCAACTATTATGATCAACTCTATCACTCAGATAAACAATACCATTGAAAGTAAGGAAGGATGCACAGATTTGAATATTGTTATCAAATCTCATGTTCTGAATACTCAGGTCTTCAAACCAGGTTCTAATGTACAAAACGTACCATTGGGTAATTCGCCTGATGGTGTGAAGGAGCCTTATGGTCAAATATCTGATAACCTTTCTAATAACTATCAAATAAATCTACCTTTAAACGATTATCATACTAACAGTAATAATTATAATACTGATACTAATTATAACCATAATAGTAACTATAACTCTAACAATGAATACAATCCCAACCCTGGTTATAAACCAAACACTAATTACAATACAAATAATAATTTTAACATTGGCTATGGTGAAAATAATGATAAAGCTCCTGAAAACCAACCTCAATCTGATACTGAGACTTCAGAATTTTCTGAACCAGGTACACAAGTATCAACATTGGAAGTATTCCAAAATACTCAAATTAACGTAGGGGGAAATGGATTTCAATCGGATATTCCAAACAATGTAGATGATTTTGGTTCGACTACAGCAGATGATTCAGCAGGAACTAATATTGCTGGGTCTTCATTGACAGATTCAACTGAAGGTACTATGGATATTACGGAAACTCAAGGTTCTACAGGAGCTCAAAATGATCCTGTAGCTACTGGTTCTAGTGAATCTGCTGTAGTATCTTCCGATATAACTCAGACACTATTAGAACCTGCTGTTGCAGTAGGTGAACTTGGTTCACCTCAATCAAATGATGCACCAGGAGTTATTTCGTTACCAAATCTACCAAATATACCTAATATACCTAGGCCAGGTCAAGTGTCCAATATTGCCGGTAATTTGGGAGGTAGTAGTGGAGGTGGAGTAGGTAGCAACGCAGATGATGAGGATGACTTTGATTTGCTTGAAGCTATCTCACCATTAAACCTACTTGATTCGATATCTTCAGTATTCGACTCTTTCAGCGGCTTAAATCCTTTAAATTATGGAATTCTTGGTATGGCTATGGCACCGTTCGTTGCATTTGCTGCAGGTATCGTAGGTGTGGCAGCCTTCATATTTCCTTGGGCGTTTCCAGAATCTTTTGACGTTGCCAGAAATTGGGATAATACCAACACTCATATAAGGATATTCAAAGTAAATCCCACGATTCGAGACATTGTGCATAGCTCCATACACGATTACAAACATTTGAACGAGTGGAAAGGTAGAAGAAGGAAGAGAAAAAGGAAGCGATGAATCTTTATCGACCGCACGAGTTAGTCTACATATTATTTGCTGATTCGAAATGAAACAGGTTTTTCATGATTACCATGTTTACACTGAAATAACAGGATTCGAAACATAAATTTAACGTTGACGACATTCGACGGACTTTTTTACAATAAATTATATGATATGTACAAATATTATAGTACAACCTCATTCGGTAACAAGTAATGTTGGGATAGTTTGAAGAAATAATAATATAAATTAATACCTTTATGCTTATGATTAACATTTTTATTTAAAGAATCCATCTATTATCTAACTACTATCTCATTAAAACTAGATTGATTGATGGATTCAACTGTACAAGTTTATTTATTCAATGATTTATTTTTAATTGCTTATTTATTCGTTTCCAAACGAGTAATTTATTTATCGCATATCATACTATTGCACGTGATAAATTATTAGATTTCTAGAAAACAAAGAGTGCATTATAAAAAAATAGTAGGCAAAGGGAAAATCCAGTGCAATATAGGAATGAATTATGATTAGTTGTTTAACATTAAAAACATATTTAAAATATACCATTAAACGAATTATGTATTATAAGTTCATCATCTAACTTATCCACATTTTATGCATAATGTAATTAACCTTACTAACTGACATCATATAAAAACTATTTTTTGCATGCCTGAAATATACTAACAAAGTCTTCTATTTTTTGGATGAACATTCGGATTTTGTATGTTGAATAAAAAATGAAAAGTATTTTCATGGACTTTATTATCCCATCAGAATATTCAAATAATAACATTATTGAAAAAGAAATGAATACTTTACAAATGAATGACCTTATCCTTGTTATATCCTTTCTTTTCATACATTGGACTTCATACAAACATTAAAAAAATAAATATTATAATTGACATCAACGGTGAGTATAACGGAATGGCGATAGTATAGATGTTTCTTGCGATAATATGTTTTACAGAACTTAACTTTTGTATTGAAACGGATCTTTCATGTATTTGTAGAAAAATTCATGGTATAGGAATTAATCTATAAATAGTTTTATCCAGAAAAGTATAGGAAAGTTGAAAAATTATGATTAAAAAAAGGGTAGAATTTATTATATTATGTTTAATCGTTTACAATGTATTTTTGACAATTAATTCGTGACATTAAATCGATTTTAATAATTAAAGGAATATGCTGAATACTTTTATTATTTAGAATATTTGCTTGTGCAATTGGACGCAATTGAAGGAGTTCTGTAAATGAAATACATATAAATAGTTTTTCAAGGTAGATATACAATAACTTATCAAATCTGAGCGAATAATTTCGAACGTTATAATACTTACAATACTCTTCTCGAATTTCTTTTCGTATACAATTATGAAATCAAGAAATCTTTTTTTGGATCACATCGAACTTACATAAAATCAGGATACTAATGAATATGAAAAGAATTATAAGATAAACCTGTAAACACATTAATATTTTCAATGCATATTTTAAGTAAATATGCTTTTAAAATAATCTGTCGTTATGAGTTGACTAAAATGTATTATAGATATCGTAATGCAATACATGGACAATTTTTATAAAAATATTAAAAATAATTTTTAATTGCATATTTTTATGAATGTACGTTTTATTTGCAGACAAGATCAACATCGAGAAGTAAAGGATATTCATAGTATGGACCAATCGCTTCGAACTGTAGCCACACAATTACTAAATACTACAACTAAGCGAGAGGATCTGATCAGAATATCCGAAGATCAAATAATGTCAGTTGATAGTCCTATGTCAATTGTCCATATTTCTACTCAAATTGGCAATGTCAATACTGACATCAAGAAGGGAGATGATAATATTGGGAAAATGAAATTTGGTATCCCAGTCAATTCGAAGTTCGGACATTTGGAATTATCAAATCCTGGCCAAGCTATGGCAATGACTGACGAAGAAATAGAGAAAGAAATGGCCACTGCAACTGCTGCTACACGACAAAAGTTTCCCACAACAACAAGTATGCTCTCGACTTGGATACAATTGTATCCGCCGTCGACGACTACTGATAAAACCCTGTCCGAGGAAAAGATCAGTTCACAGAATACTAAAATACAAATCTCTAATAGTACAAAGTCAGTTCCTGTTAAATCGACTACTATTAAAACTAATAATATTCGAAAGGCTGAGACAAAAGCAACAACAAAATTCGTAGAAAAGACTACTGAAGTTTCTACAGCATCCCCGAAAGTAACTAAAACAATGACTACCACTACTACAAATTCGGTTAACGTGAGTACGACTCCATCTGCTGCTTTAGTTGAAAATGATGTTGAAGAAACTGTTATGGCAGACAAAAAATCGCAAACTCAACGAATAACTCCTTCTTTATCTACGACAACAAAATCGACATCAGTAACTAAAAAGCCTCCTAAAAGTACAACGCTAATGTCAAATTCAACAACTCACAAAAACCAAACGTCTAAACCTTCGAAAACGAATAGCCCGAACAGAATCAAACCTTTTTCAACTAGACGACCACATAAAAATGATACTGTAATAAGTACTTCAAAAATTGAAAAAGTAACAATCAAACCATCAACAACTGCTGCACCAAATATAGTAGAGCACACCGATAAACCATCTTTCATTACAAAAATTAAGGCTTCTGTATTGACTAATACACAAAAGCCAACAACTCCTACAGTGACAATGAAATCAGTAAACTCTATTCTTTCTAAATCCAATTTCACGAACGTAGGAAATTCTGAAACCAAAATTCCGACACCTACCAAAGTAAATAACGCTTTGAAAGTACATTTGAAGAAACCTACTGATGATACAACAAAAATTGAGATTCAACCCATCCGTGTAAATCCTCCTGTATTAATAATTGAAAAAATTGAGGATGGTAGTTCCGATCAAAACATTGATAGCGAAGACAAAGACATACTCGAAAACTCAAAGATTGACCTAAAATTCGAATTCGATCCTAAAGTTTCTACTGTTCAAGTACAAACTCAATCAGCTGATATTACCTTACCCACTTCACCTACCATGACTACGAAAAAACCACGTACATCGAACAAACGAAAGAGAAACAAGAACCGCCGTCGTAAGACTACAACCACCAGTACTACAACGACTGTTGCTACTGCAACAAAACCCACCGAAGATGACGACACGGCAGCTCCTGATTCTCTTGATCTTGAAGATTTATTATTATCTGAAATTCAGTCAAAGATTGAACCAGAATCAAAAACTCCGCCAAAAAATAAAAAACAAAATCAACAAACTCAAGTTCAAAAACCAATTGGAACTCAAATTTATAATTTTTTAAGCAGAGAAGTTATGCCTAGTGTAGGTGTCATGTCGCTGGTAGGATTAGGATTAGGTTTAGCTTCTTACTTCCTATATCCATTCGGTGGAGGAATCACACGTCGAAATTATGAAGTTGAACCCAACTATAAGTATAATCTAGATGAATATGGTGATAACTACGGCTTGAGCGAAGAAGAGGTTTTGTCGAAAGTTTACTCAGGCATGACGAGCAACCAAAATCACGATTCCAAATATAGTAAGATCGGTGTAGTTGGCGAGAAAAATTCAAACTACTACAAATATTCCGCACTAGAACAACCACAGCAACAGCCAACAAGATACCCAATGCCAACTTTAAAAACTCAGCAAAATCGTGTAGCTTATAGACCAGTTGAGACAACTTCATACGACGTTAATTATCGTAACACCGAATTTAAATATCCCGACGTTCCAACCACTCCAAATTACTACGAACGCCAACGACAGCAGCAGCAGTCAACCGATTTTGTCCCTTCGATCGGTAAGGTAGCAGTCGGCAACAATCGGCAGTTCGTGGTCGGTAATATACCGAAAGAATACTCAAGCTCAGAGACCGATAAATTGCTTGACATGTTTCCGATAGAGGTTAAAACAGATTCTACTCCGCAATATCAAGTGGACAAAGCTTTCCCTAATCACGATATGCCGATCTCACCAATGCCGGTACCTGAAAATTTGAAAGACATACATTCGGAAGCTTTGATTGGGAAAATCGATAACATGCAATCTGCTGCATCTTACGACGATCTTGAAATGAATCCAAGTGCTGTGGCAATTGAACATGGTCCTCGAGTGTTGAAATCTTTTATTCGTGGGAAAAGGGGAATTATTCCTGATCTTTTATCAATTAAGATGTCTGGATTTCTAACGCCTAGAAAGGAGAGAAGTTCAGCCATTCAAGTGATACCATCAAAAAGTCAAATTGAAAAAGAGCGTAAAGAAGAGGAACAGGACCTAAGTAATGAAATTTTAAATATTATTGATGAAGCGCTACCTCTAGAAGCCGATAAACAGAAAAAAAGAAACGATTATAAAGATCAAATGAAAAAACATCAAACGATGGACTCGGATCAACCCTTGAAAATTTTGATCAAGAGTGACACAACGAGTACGACTGCTGTTCCGAAACAAATGACTACCAAAAGTGCTAGCAGTACAAGGTGAGAATGAAAATTCGAAATAAAATAAAATCTTTTTTATAAGTAAATATTGCTGATTGAATGATTCTTTACAGCATGAAAACAACAATAACAACCGGAGCGGCAGCGTCGGAGAAAGCTGAAGTAAAAGAAACAGCACCAACAATTACAACGACGACATCAACGACAGAAATAACTACGGAAGCAGAAACTGTAGATCAGGAACCAACGACAATTGAAAATGAGGAAATCATTACGACGACGGCGATCCCTCCGGCTAAACCTTTTGATATCTTTGCCGTTGCCAGAAAAATTGCTGAAGTTAAATTGAGACTAGGACTTACTATTTTGAAACACGCGAGCGAAGGTTTTGCTCGATATATCGGTACAATACAAAAGAAATTTCACGGAGATGAGTAATTACCATTAATTAACAAATCGATGAATCACTTTATCATCCGGATAACGTGTATCCTCTGACTAAATAGAGTTTTGTAACAAATTTTTGAGAACAAAATTTATTATTAAAATGAATTAAAAAAATCTGGGTCAGAAAATAGCATTCGATTACTACTTATCAAAAATAACTTCTTACGAGACTCTGTTTAATCAGATTCGTTCCCACATATTGATTAATTAATTATTCATTGCAAATAATTAATTAGTTGATGGTATTTAAGTATAGTAATTTAAAAATTTTATTATATATAACATTTTTTGTTAAAACCATTAAGTTTGTCGTTAAAGTATTATTACAAGTAATACTTCAACTTTAAAGGTTTTTAGATAAAAAGAATCTTAAACAAAATGGTAAAATTATTTTCATAAATTCAACTCATACTATCTTGAAATCAAGACTTAAAAAAGTTAGAGTTGCACTAAGATGAACTTAGTATTATATCGAGGCGTAAAAGTGTTATAAATTTGAGTAGAATCTTTATACAACTCTGAATGCAGTTTTATTGTATAGTAAAATAAGTAGTTTGTATCAATATGTCAATTATAACGTCATAAAATTAACTATAAAAGACTGTTCGTTCTACTGAACATCTTAATGTTCAAATAATATTTGAATACTCAAAAAAAAGTTATATTCGTAATGAGTATATTACAGTTCGATATGATTCTTTAGATACGCAAGAAAGCTATTTAAGTCTCGTGTGGACATTTGCGCCTGAGCGAAATAAGGGTGAAAAATGTCGCAGGAGGGTGAAATTACTTTCTTGCACTTATAACTAACTTGATTTTTTAATACGACGTATGTGGGATGAGATTTTAAACATACTCGATTACTCGTAAAGTTGAATCTCCACGCACGGAGGTATCAAAAAGATGTTTTAACTGTGTTAAAAACAGTCAATCATGTAAATTTAAATACCACATATTCCAGTAACCTTTCATTTGCATAATATTTTGAAGAATATTTTTTTGATATTACCTTTTGCGGTATGTTATTATTACTATTATTATTATTATTAATTATTACTAACTACATTATTTATATATTTTGTAAATATATGAAAAAGAATATCATATAAAAATTTGTTTTATTATTCTTTTCCAAAAGAATTCGATTCACAATATGCCCGATCGCTGAAATATCAATAAATAGTATAATATAAATAGTATACTAAATAAATAAGTGATGAATAAAATACAGATAACTTTAAAATGGTTAGAAATTAGAATAGGCAAATAAACGATATTATCATGTTTACAAAAGATAAAAGTTAAGTTTTAAACGCTGCTGAAAGTTATTTTTGCACTATTTACAAATGAGCCGTCCAAAAAATAATGATGATCAAGCAATTACGTTGAAAGATGTATACATCGATGCATTTTAGAATATAACAAATATAATTGTTTTACAATATGATCATTAGAGAATTCTATAAACTTATATATTTAATAATTCATAATACGATATAAGATATTGCAATAAAAATAAAAATAATATGCAGTTACATAGTTGAAAGGAATATGCTATAACGCAACAACTACTTTTTCTTCGAGATCCGATCACTTTTTTTCAAGTACAGTACTTTTCATTTACAATTGTATTTCATTCAGTAATAATCGATACGTATATAGTAAATAAAATCTCCGAAACAATAAAGTTTCCACATAATCTTATAACGATTACAAAAAATATAATAGCGAAGACCTACACGTTACGCAATAAATTACAAGAAAACGACCATATCAAGCTTTCGGTACTACCGCGTATTTCAATTCACAAGTAACGCAGGCTTATAATATCACCTGATAAACTTTTTATCGATAAATCGAATTTTCCATATCACTCTCTTCGTCTAACATTCGTAAGGAAAATATGCCTCGGTAATGTAACAAACGACAATGGTTCATCATCTTCAAACTCAATTGATCTCTTCTTGCGTCTTCCCAACATCATCGGCAACATCATGGCCATGGTGGCTGGTAACATACCAGCACCGACGGCAGCCAACACAGCGGAGCTCGAAGGTGCCCCAGCGCTAATAACCGGAGCGCGAATTGGTCGCCGATTGTTGAGTAACAAAGTGGCGCGATTTGGAACATTAGAGGTTTTTATGTTGATCTTCTCCGCTTCGTATTCCTTTTGGCTTTGATCAACAGTCTTGAAGGTTTTCTCAACCTCGAGTAGTCCACCGTGCGACGTCGTCGTGTTAGTGCCGTTTATCGATGGCAACACTGTTAATCGGACCTGTGTTCAAATACAATTTCTTGTGAAAGTGATTGTTTGATTGGGATGTATGATTATCATGATGGAATAATAATACGATAGATTTGTTAGAGCATGAGAGCATGCAAAATGTTAGATTTCATGCAGTATGCATAGAGTAAGGAGATGTTTTTTAATGGTTATTATACGGGTGAAAGTTAATGGAGACTATTATATGACAAAATAATACGATCTTACTATTAAAAATATACCCGACCGTTATTATGTTACCTTAAAATAGTGTTAGTTCCTTGAAAGGACTCTTAAAATAACACAATTACAGTTGATTAAAAAGTATAGTTTACTACTTTAATAATCATAACAGTACTCGCGAGCTGATTCAATTTTTCACGTACGATATACCTATAAATAAAATAAAGATTTAGACATTATTAAATACACGCTTAAAATATTTCATATCTAATTCACACGAAGCTTCTTATTTGAAAGAACGATGACAAAATGTAAAGTAGTGATAGGTAACATCATATACAGAGAGAAAGAAATAAAAACAATTGCAAGTGAAAACTACAGCACAGATAAGAAATATATTGAAGAAAATGCATGTGCATTAATAAATATAATAAATGTATAAAAATCTGCATTCAAGAGTCCATCCAAGAATGAGTAAACGACCCTCTCACCTGCCTTTTCGAGGTGACCGCAGGAACATGCTCCCCATCCTCATCGTGTTTCTTCTTCTTTGCGTTAGTATCGGTACTCGTCTTGGCATCAAACTTTATAGACCTTTGCCTTGACTTTGAGTACCCACGATTAGTCGATAATAATACCCACTGCCCATCACTCGTGGATGGATAATTCGATGGATGATCATTTCTGGTTGGGTACTTATAATGAGAAAAATGCGGTCTGTCATAGTAACTATCGTCATAGTTGTCATTTGGACGATGCAATTTATTGTTATTTCCAGGTGCAGGGAATTCATTACGGTCGTTCCAACCTCCGTGTTCGCTGATGTAGCTTTCCGTGTGGTGCGAATAGCTTGGCCTAAAAGTTATCGTTTTTCTTTATTACTTCATGCAAGTTAATGATGTATTACTGATGCATGACTTTACCTTTGAGCTTGAGCTGGTCGATGAAAATCGTTGTTGGGGAAGTTCGACGGCCCATTATCGGTAATAATGTCAGCCGATGGACGAGATGAGTCAGCATACTTGTCCCAAGACGGCCGCTCGGGTGGCCATTTCTGTGCCTGATTCGGATCCTCGTACTTGTCTATTGTCACGGTTGGGTATCCAGGTCTTGGTCGATCTGAATACCATGGTTTATTACTTGGCGCTGGTGTATTATCATTCCATTGTGGCTTGTTTGTCCTAACATCGGAAAATATAATTCCTTAACAAATCTCGTAAAGCCAGTGTTTATTAATTTGATGGATAAACCTTACCATGGTTTATTATTATTATTGTGATCGGAAGACGTAGGTCTCGACGGAAAATCGTTATCCCAAGGTTTATTGTAATTTGGCTTGTCCCAAGGTTTGGCATCGGATGGCCAAGGATGCTGTGTCGTCGGATTCGCCTGCCATTTAGAGATTTTACTCTTGGACCATGGTATCGCTTCGAGGGTCACCCAACCACCATTGTTACGATCCTCTTTGTGCGAGTTGCCATTGTAAAATTTGTGCTTTTTCGCAGTTTCATTTGCCGGTGACTGAAAGTTCGTATAGATATCAACAAAACAATTTATTGTAATTGGGATTTTTAAGTTAGTAGCTACTCATTCGTTGCATCTCTAACAAAGAAAACAGCAGAAACAGTATTACGAAGAGGTCAGACGGCAAAATCGCGAAGTAATAAAACTGTTAAAGTGAAGTTTGAATTTTCTAACGGAGTAAGAAAAGGAAAAAGATTAGCCAACCTTAATCAAAGTCAATCTACAAACGATAAGATTATTGGCTTGGTACTCGTGAGCCTGTATCGGATGGCGGCTTTATCGTGAAATCGCACGTAGGGAAAATAAATAGTCAAGTAAGAGAGAATGTAAGGGCGCATACATCGCGAGACTTATAAGTGTAATAAATTTGAAGAGCGTAAAGGAGCCGCTTTATCGGAACTTTTCATCGATGCTATATTCACGGGTATTCCGCCAGATTCATCTTGCATTCTGATATTAAAAAGTCGTAGTCCCGTAGCAAGCTAGATGATACAGATACAAATGTCCTTTGCTGCGGGATAAATTTACAATTTTTATTTCATCTACATTTTCCTAGAGGTTTGTTAGCCTCGTCAAATGGTCTTTATACCCTCGGAAATAAGAGAAAATGACCAATTCTTACCGACTCGTCCCTAAAAGAGTGTGCATCTGTTGCATTCCTTTCATCAAGGCTCTCAATTCCAAGATTAGCTGTGGAATCGTCATCATGATAAGCAACAGCAGCAGCAGTAGCTGGTTGCTCCGTTGTGCGCTTGATCTTACTTGCGTACTCCTCGAGGAAACGATTGAGCATGTCAGGATCAAAGCCATCGCCTCGTCTTAATCGTGCATCGAACGAGCGACGATTTTGTGGCTCGTAGTGGTAATGCACACCGCTCGCTGCGCTCACCAGGGCCAGCAGCAACAAACACGCTGCTATCTTCGGCAGCATGATCTGCGGAATCATAGGGACATAGTAGGCGTTAATTCTTTTTAATAAGATCTATTTCATCTTTTTTTGAAATTTCTTTCGTTACTAAAACAAATTATTTCAATAATTTTTTGAATACAATTTTGTTTATCATTTTAACTGAATATTAATTAAACGCGGATTGTCATGTCATAAAAAAAAAAAGTGCCATGTTGCTTTTTGTTTCAAACATTGAGTTCATTAGACTCGCTTTTCTCAAATGACCATAATTCAATGAAAACATCAAGCGTATTGCGTCGCATTGATTTATTGCTCATTTAGTTTTCGATTTGATACTATTCTTAATTTAAGTAAGCACTTTCATAATTCCTAACAATTCACATTTCAATTCGTCGAAAAAATGAAAATTAAATCTATTGTTAACTTTTAATATTTGATAAATTAAATTGTATTTAAATAATTATTTAAAAAGATGGTTTAGTCTAAACTTAGATTACAATGATTGATTGTGTTGATGGAACATTAAAAATTATAATAATGACGAAACAATTGATTAGAAATGAAAAAAAAGGAGCGGAATGTAAATCACAAATCACATAAGTTTCCCAAAACTTTAAATCACAACGCGAGACGAAACACTGACCATGAACTGGCTCCCGCGAAGAGAGATGTACCTGTTTGTCTAAATTAAAGTTTCACACTCGCGTATCCGTTCTGTTCACATAGACGATCGTGGTTCGCGCGCGCGAATCAACAATAACAAAAAATGAACAAAAGTCGTAAGCCTATTTGAACTTTCGTTGTGACCAACAACAACAACAACAACGACCACGACAGCTCAAGGTCCGAGGTGGCTCTGGCGCCGGAGACGTTGGCCCCGTTTGCTTTTAATCTAGATCCCCACCTTAGGCGCCCCGCAACTATACAACTTGGCGGCAGTGGCCGCCTCGCGATTTAGACTTCCTATGACTTTCGGTCCATTTTGCATCTCGCTCGCGCGTCCACGGAGAAATGTGCTTTTGTAATTTTTTTCCCTTTATTTTGTGATGACCGAGCGAGAGAATCGTTAAATGAAGTATCTTTTTTGTTGTTGACGCGCGCGCGCTTGTGATAAAAACCACGCTGGCTCGCTGTTTATTTGCACTGCGGGGAAAATCGTGTCAAGGATGTTGGGGAATCTAGGACAAAAGGATCGACGTGGAGATAGTAATGTAGCGGAGGTGGAGTTGCTCGATATTTTAGTTTTTCTACACAACGGAGGTTTTCATTTTTATCTTTACTGGGTTCAAATGCTGACACTTTTACGAGCGGAATATATTTTTTTTTAAAGGCGCTCTAGATAAAGTATAGGCATTCTTTTAGTAGGAGCCTTTACAAGGTTCGAGAATAATACAAAATAAATATTTTATTTTGTTCAGATAATTTTTTAGCGTCATCTTCTTCGCCAGCGTAAAATACGCGCAATCAGGTAAAAGTGTAGCGAACAAAATAAAATTAAATCTAGAAAAAGAGAAGCAGAGCTCGCGCGACTATTTATACGGACCGAGCGACGAGAGAAGATATGCAAAGCAATTGAAAGGCCCCTAGCGCAATTTCAGGACACGAGATGCATATATGCGGAGGAACATTCGTTTTCCGAAGGAGTGGATGTATAATATATACGCCGAACCCTCTTTTCCCTTTTTCTAATTCGCTCTCGAAGCCGTACGGACAAGCCGCTCGTTGATTATCGCGACTTACCCATCAGCGCTTTTACCCATTTCTCTCTCTCTCTCTCTCTCTCTCTCTCTCTCTCTCTCTCTCTCTCTCTCTGTCTAAATGTATCGTGCATGCGACCGGTTTTCCATTGGCAAAGAGTGAATCTAATTGCGTTTTCGTTTTCACAGATTGCCCATCGCTGATCACCAAGCGCACTAGACCCATTAATTGCCTTGCTTTATATATATATATATATTCGATTGGTTACGAGAGCTTTCCCGTAGATAACTGTTTGACATGTGTATTTACAAGTTGAGTAATAATACAGGAATAAAACTCTTAATAAAAGCTCGATCATGCACGGAACAACAGAAAGCATTGTTTTTGAATTTATTAAAGATTATTTTTATCAAAAGAGCACGCAAAACGCATAAAACGAGCTATAAATCTCAGGCGCCTCTGGAAACGTTGACGAATTTTACAACTTGTAATGAGGCTCCTATTAAGAACAGTTTCACTGAAGAATCTCGCAAAGCGCATTTCATATTCATAAATTTCCGCTTTCCAAAACAGGCCATGAGTTTCGTGAATTCGAAATCCTTTCAAAGTGAAATTTCTTGTGGAATATGTCCTGCTCCTTATCTTGTTTTTAATTGCTCGTGTATTTGCAAATCGTATCAAAAGATAATTTGCGCAATATCGCGTGCAGTCACACTTTTCCTTAGCAAATAGACCTACGAGAGAGAAACGTCTCCTAAAGGCATTAACAGAGTGTAACGATACGAAACTTTCCAAGAAGGATATTCCGATAAAAATCTAAGCGCGTGCACGCGACTCTTCTGCTGCGCGCGACAAGAAGAAAAGTGCCGAAAAATGAAAAAGAGAAGAAAAGAAAATATCACGAATTTCACTTGCTCTCCAAAACAATAGGTTGACTTGCAATAGTAAATCATCCGTGTAGTCTCTCGAATGTCGAGCGGCGCAAGTCTGGCATTTTCTCGTCCCACTTTCTTCCACCCGAGTCCATTTGAATCGCAGCAATTACGTATGTATGTGCACTATACGCGGCGACTATTCTTCTTCGGCCATCCGCTATTTTCCCGCCATTACGATTATTGACGCCTTTTGCGTTTTTCTATCAAATTTTCTATTGTTTTATCTTGCTATTAGCTAAGAGCTGATGGTTTGCTTTGAATTTTCTATTAATTCCCTCATAAATTGATGAAAATCGCTATTTCCGTGTGAAGCTTATTTACATTTTTCTTTTGACAGCCCATGATAGAATTCCGAGCAGCATTTACCAATATTCAAATGAACAATAATGATTTTGTAGGTGAGTCTTATATGAAAAAAAGGATTTCAAAGGAACCATTGAGTAAATGCGGTTGATCAAGCAGGTAAAAAGAAATGGAGCCTTGGGAGAAGTATTTTCACGAAATAGAAGATTAAAATCATGTACGCGATTAAAGAGGCATTAAATTAAAAAAGGTCGATGAAACAGCAATTCCGCTGAATGGCTGGCAAAGCATGCATGTGAGCGATATGAAAAAGAAAATTGGAAAAAAATAGGACGAAGGGAAAAAATTGGAAAACACGCAAGAAAGATTTCTGCTTCACTCTCAGTGAACATAGTGCAGAAATCGGTGACAGTGGGGCGTCGGTGCTCGATGCTCGTCTTTCTCTCTTCGAGAGCGTTTTGTCACGCGCTAATTATCTCGCGGAGCGTCATAATCCGCTAAATATCCGCAGCCTCTAAGATATCGTCCTTTTGTCAAAAATCCTACTTTCACCGTTTAAGTGGCAACGCTCGTAAAACTCGCTCTCTTTCACTGCCCCTCTCCGTTTCCCCCAGTCACTCACGCGGCCTTTTACTCTCTTTCTTTTCTGTCGCCTCCGAAGAGCGAGCGACTGCAGCTGCAGCCGATGAGTGTTTTTGGGTTAATTATTGCTCGAGCTGAAAGACAACGAGAGAATGGATTTTAACGGAGCTTGCTTGCACACGCGATCATTGGTTTTTGCCAGGTGGGATTTTAGGCAAGCGGAGATTGAGCGCGGAAAAGGGTATTTTTAGATAGGAAAAATGCAAAGATACCGCGCGAAATCTGGTTCGCACACGTTCTTGCCCATTTTCTTTTCTGTGCGTTCGCAGCACACAACTTTTCGCGGCTCATTTTTTTCTGCCGATGACGTCTCGCTAATCGTGCATTATCATCTTGTAAAGTCATTCGATTATCATACGAAGCTTCATTCTCTCTCGATGCTCATATATCGATGCTCATATATCGATGCTCATATATCGATGAATTTGATTAGTCTAGATGAGCGGGAGCTCAGATTTCGAAAACATCCGTTATATGTTATCCTAAGTTTCGCATTATATTCAAATTACACACATGCCTCGTAAATTCGTTGGTTTCTCATTCTCGGAGATTATATTCGTGAAAAGGCGTGTGTAATTGAAATCGCGGAGCTCCAGACAAGCTATTTTCCAAATTTAAGACTAACTTGTAAAAACTTGAACTTGAGCTTGAGCAACGTGTATCGCTTTACGAAGTAAGCTGTTAATCGTTTGATGTTTCATATCTGCATTGAAAACAATGATCGATATCCTTGAAAATAAGAAAATAAAAGTCAGCCATGAGAATTTTTGAAAGTATTGGCTAACTGAAAATATTAGATATTTTTCAAAGATTACACACTGTTCATATTCTTGGAAAAGCATGTGAATATGCATTTTTACATATAAGCACTATAAGCTGGCCATGTAGCTTTCGTACGTAGGACAATGTAATGATGTAACAAATAAATTAATCGTATTGCGGGGTGATCGTTATGTGCCTCGAAACCCGCTAACTGAAATTGCCGGTAAATCAGCCGCGCGTCGTTTAACGGTTAAGCATTATACCCTTTACTGCATTTTTGATTTTGCGACGTGATTGTCTGCGTGAAACTGTACTTGATCGCCAACGTAAACACGAACAACAATCTTTTGTATACAACGAAAATAGAGGAAGCCAATCGGAAATCGTGTCAATCATTCGGTTAAATACGTTACGGAAGAAAAAAGCCTTGGCGATGAAATGAGTCTGCCGCGCGTGTTCTGCGGCAATTTTCGCGGCTCCCCCTGCTGCCGCGACCTTTTTGCCAATTGTGTCTCGCCTCATTTCCTCGTTCGCCCGCCTTAAGGTGTAATTGCCTCGGACGAGGACTAGATATTCGTCTCCTCTCTCGTACCTTTCCGTTTCGTCGCTCTGAATTTCTCGCTTCCGCTCACTATATCTAACTTTTTATTTAGACTTCAATGACGCCTTTGTTTTCTTTCTAATTTCGTTTGATTAGTTATTGTGTTTGCGCTTTTTACCTTTTACTTTGGGCAAAAAATACTCTTTACGTTATTTTCAAAGAAACAAAATTGTCGCTCCTTCGTTTGACAAAAAACATTTCGCACTTTTTGACCGAAAATTTGTGTGCTCGCACGAGAAGTGGGTGGGAATCTGACTAAGGCAAAAACAATTGTTGGCTGCTGAAAGAAACAAGCTCGTATTCACGAAAAAGCATACATAGCCGTTGAAGATTTTATGGGGGGCTCGATGACAGACACACGAGCTTGAATGTAAACTGCATTTGCGATTTGACCGTGTCGTGTGATCTTTGCTCTATCTGTTTTCGACTGCGTAGAAAAAAGTACATTTATAAGTTCTTTAGTTGTGCTAGTTATTTGCACACTGTTTTTGGGAAAAATGTAACTTATTCTCGGTAACGAGTTACGATATCAGATGTTTGATAAGTGTAGCATGTGTGCTCTCTCTCACTCTCGTGAAAATTATTTCGTCGATGTATTAAAGCGTTATTACTCTATCATTATCTCGGAAAGTGAGTAGGGCTTATAATGAAAACTTTCGCAAATATAGAAAGATAAATCAACATTTTCTTCTTCACTCCTAAAAATTGTAATTGCGCAATTTCATGCTTCATTGCGCTGATAATTACTCTAACGTGAGTCAAACATTTGATGATTTTTCTTAACCGAGTAGACATTTGATTGAATCACTCTCTCGGAGAGAACTCCACCCGCTGAGCAAAATCATATCAAACGACATCCCGCGTGCTCTCTCTCTCTCTCTCTCTCTCTCTCTCGCACTTGGCCTACTGTTCGTGGTGGCAACCGGAAATCGGGTCAGCACGACGTAAAAGTATCTCGCCGTGTACGCGCGCAAAATGCTACTTTCGTTGTCGACTACTATGTGCATGGGATATATAAAGCTGCTTACATCGTTGCCTTTTGCTCGGACGTGCACACGCGCTCCACTTTCGCTTTTTTCCCATAGCGATTTTTCGATTATATATACTTGCGGTCGTGGGTATTGCTATAGATTAATATCTTATGCATATAAGCTGACTTTTCGAAGCTAATTTCCGTTTGATATTTTCTCTGTAAATTCTGCATGAAAGTGAATAGTTCATTAATAGAAATAGCATTATTTAGATTAAGTAACGACATATAAGCGCGACAAATCAATTCGTCTGTTACTCTTTCCGTCGTGTTAGCAATGACACCCTTCACCTTCATTTATTTCGTTATATTTTGACTATTACCATAATTCTTTACGTCGATTTCGGCATTAAATAAACGTTCACAATAACTCAACATGAATGAGCAGTGAAGCCAATTTTTTTTACTTATTCGTAAGATTCAAAAAATTTGATGCAGCTAGAGGTTTTCTTTACAACTACCGATACCGTAAATATTCAATTTAAAACTCGCGATGGAAAATTAAATTAATATTGTACGCTAATAAATTCGCAGAGGCGCTAATCTCCTTTCCGATCATTCGAAACGGAACTATACGCTTCATCGTAAGTTGGGTTATTCGACTTTCCGCTCCAATTTCCTCGAAACGATGATTCGAACCAACCGCCGCATGACCCTTTGAGGTTACTAACACGACGCATCTCGTGATGGAATCGTGGCGCACACGAAACGTGACGATGAGCTATATAAGAAAACGGGTTGAGAGTTTTGTATCATTGTGAAACAATCGGCAACAAGTAGAGAACGTTATACTGAATTAATTCCGCTTATCTCGAGTATACATTTATTGGATTGTTTGATTGATACTGTTATTAGGGTAGATTTAAAAGCATAAGTGAACGTTGTGAATAAATTGATATCAATTTAACTTGCATTATACTGCCGTTAGATCTTTTCAAAGCTCCACGACTTAGAAAGTTTCATTCTAGAAAATATTTGGCAATTCTTTTACATTATAATGGAACGATCACGGCCAAAGATTGCGGAAGAAGCTTAAAATTTTGTCGTCATTATTTACCCAGTCCATAGTTATACATTCGTTTGTCAACCAGCCAAGCATATTTAATTATATTTTCGTTCACACTTCGTTGATTCGAAACTTTCGTTTTTAAAATGTTTTGTCAGTTCTCTCTCTCTCTCTCTCTCTCTCTCTCTCTCTCTCTCTCGAAAAAGTTAAACGTTAAGAAAGTCAGCGCGTCATGTAACGAATCCATCAAAAAACCATCTTCTATGCACCTTTGAACTCTCAACAGTATCTCTCTCAACTCGTCTGTCGAAAATTTATCCACGGCAACGACGAAGAATCTCTCGGCGAAAAAACACAAGTCCGCAGTGCAGCGTGAAAAATTTTGCCGCGTCTTGGATGTAACGAGCGTGACCACGATTGCCTGACAATGGGAGAAAAAGTCCCCACACTTTTCACGCTTTTCAGCAGCAGCAAAAGACTTTGTTTTTTTTCGTTGAGGCAAAAATCGTCCAGACATTCCTCGAGGCAGGATGGCTTCTTTAGGCTGCTGCACGTCGTCGTTCCTGCTACTTCTACTTTTTTTGAGTTGTGTTTTCGCTGACGATGCTGCCGTTACGACGAGGGTCACCGATGATTCGACTGAGGAATCGACTGAAGATAATTTAGCTGAAGAGATGAAAGATCAAGCGATGACTGTTGAAACATCCACGAGGTTAGTATGATTTTCTCGTAGGCTGTTTGCAAAAATTTAGGATTGCATTTTTCAAAAATACAAATAAAATTTCAATTTTTGCATTCTGCACGGCACCATATCATTTTCAAAGTGTAAGGTTCCATTTCTCTTGTTATCAATTTATTTTCTGTATTATTATTGTCTCGGAACTTTTGAACTTTAATGAAAATCAAGTCCTATAATTTCGGAAAAATAATACCAAGATAACAATGTAAAATAAAATAGTAACGACGTGTTCAGAGAACTGAACTTGGATCAGTTATTATTTTATTGGCATTAGAACTTACAAAGAAATATAAGAAAAATGTAATAACTGATTTTCATAGACTCCATACTTTGGACGTCATAAGCATACTGCATTACGTCATTTTTATCTTTTTATGAGTTCCATAGTAAAATGCTTGGTGCCAAAAGACTCTTGCTTCATGGTAATTTTAAATTAGGCAATCACATTGTCTCGACAAATTGCAAGAGAATAAATCAAGTTTTTCTGTTAAAAACTACTACAGATTTCCACGTAATAAAATAAAAACGATTAACAACCATCGAAATTTTTCCAATCAACAGAAACGATCTGAAAAACACAAGCTCTGAAGCACCGTTCATGCCAAGCGTTCATCTCGGACCAATCGCATCATCAGATCAACAGCGACAGACAACCAAGTTGTCGCCTTTCAACGTTGGCCCGTTACTCTTCCCTGACGAGCACAAGAAGTCACCTTTCAACAGTCTAAGCGCCATCAAGGTACATGCTCATGCAATCGACCATGATTTGATTTTTATCCGGAGGTGAAAGAAGCCAGTTGATTCAGCGTCGATCGGCGCGTTCACTATTTTATCGATCAATTACAATTACAATACTTTGGCATTTTAATTGGGAGTCGACGACGTATTATACGCTTCGAATGGATAGATTGAGTAACTTAGACATAATTTATTCATCAAGTTTCTTAATTGTTATTCCAATTTCACCAACGAAATACGTATAAATTAGTCATTTCATAAATGCTATGAATTTCTAACGAGAATTTACTTTCTTTTCTGAGTTTGGAGAAA
This sequence comes from Phymastichus coffea, assembly GCF_024137745.1. Classification (NCBI taxonomy): domain Eukaryota; kingdom Metazoa; phylum Arthropoda; class Insecta; order Hymenoptera; family Eulophidae; genus Phymastichus; species Phymastichus coffea. The sequence continues at coordinate 117,749 of NW_026707032.1, read as the reverse complement.
GCAAAGAGAATCCATCGGCAAAAACATCTGACCCACCAAAACTAGAGAAGCTCCAACAATTACCATTCCGGGCATCCGAAAAAGATGGAAATTTTGTAAAATTCGTAGACGACAAACAACATTCGAAGGAAAATTGTTCACCAGCTCTTACAAGCAGTACAAATCAACGACAAGGCGAGCCTATTTACCATCGTCATGTTGCTTATTTAGCCCAGCCTTTGTACAATTCTGAATCGGCAGGTTACTCAGAAGAAAGTTATGACAATGAACATCAACAATATGCGAATTACGAAATCAAACCAATTAAATACGATGCAACGTCTGTTGTTTATGGGACGCCTTATCATCATCAATCCAGTGTACAGGTAAAGTATATTTACAAATGATTCATATATTTTCAATATTGTGGAAAATAAAATAAATGATTAGCCGACACAGACAGCTCATATTGAGCCCAATTATCATCGCCACGAGGTACCAGTAATGAAGCCGGAAATGGTCATAAATTTTCAACATCCAATGGCATTCCAAGCAGCTTCTTACGATTCGAAACCAAAGACCGTCATTTACGTATCTCAAGAACCTCATCAATTCTATCACCAGCCACCCGTTATCAATCACTTGGAGTCAGCCGAGCCGCACGAAGGAACTTATCCAATTTATTACGATCAACCTCATTACAAAAGGTAAATATACGCAAATCAAGTGAATATTTGAATTTTGAAAAACTAATGTAGCATAATTGTATTAGCTTAACACCGTGGAAAAAGATTCTGCACATTATCGGAGCTTTTGTACCACTTGGCCTGCTGCTCGCTCTGCTACCCAACGTCCTCAAACCTAATGCCAATCCAAAGTAATAAAAGCAATTTTATGTTTGATTAATTGTGGAAAATGGAGAGCTTGTGAGAGAGAGAGAGAGAGAGAGAGAGAAAGAGCGAAAATTTACTGCCTGTTGGTAAAATAGGTAAGCCGAGATAGTAATGCGGACTTTTATATCCTTTGCGGAGAGGAAGGATGTGAAAGTGCTCGGCTCACGTGAAGCGCGCATGCGGATGGGTTCTTTTCGACATTTAGCGATTAACGTGAGCGCGTCACAGTGTTGACGTGTTTTGTTTAATTTAACCAAGTCAACGTATATTATTTTCAATTCTATATCTTTGTAGTTGAAAACAAAATTACCAGTAAATTTTCTTCTCTCCTTGATTAGTAATTTTAGAAAAGGCTGTTTTAATTTTTTTTCTACAAATTTTACTAGATATTTTGCCAGTTTTTAATATATTAATAGTTTATTACAGTAACATTAATATATTAATGGTATTGTTTTTATTAACCGATCAATCGTATGTATAATTTATATAAGAGTATCATTTTGCAAATGTTCAATCCGTAATTATTTCACAAACGTATCTAATTTCTTTTCTTTTAATCATTAATGACTACCCGTATTTTTTTACAAAAGTAAATAACAAAGAGTATATATTGTGACTAATTGATACTACAATACTCACACACTCTAAAACAATATAAATCAATACAATACAAAAAAAAGGTCCAATCAATTATCTTAGCTAGCATTCACTGTCGGTATAATATCACTGATAAAAATCAAGACGCGAACAATAACGCACCGGCAGTGAGATCGTTTGCTTATTTAGCAAGGCAATACACAATTGAAAAGAATATAAACTAGTATGTAACAAAGGAAAGATGAAAGCGAAGTTTTTTTCGCAGCAATCCGAGCATCGTCCTTTCGAAATTACGGGTGAACGACCTGACGCCAGAGCACAAGCGCGACCGGCTCGTCGCACTTGACACTGGCTGTCGAGAAGAGCGTTCCATTTGCCGGCTACTCTCAGCTGCTGATAATGCTGGATTTGAGTTTTTGAGAAACCTTGTACAACGTATTGCCGAAAAGTGAGTTTCAGGTCATATTTTACACATTTTGATGTAATTTATGAGATTATTAAATAAGTAGGTAAAAGAGTTCTACTGCAATGATAAATGTGATTAAAAATAATAATTTCTAAATTTATGGACTTTGTAATCACGAGTACAACATCACGTTGAATAGTTCGCGAATTTTCAGTATTTATGAAGTAGCAAGTGTAATTATTTTTAAACTACGATATAGACTCGTGATACAAAGATACAGAAACATTTTTAACTGAATACAGTGTATGGCCTGCTTATCCATACGTAGCGAGAGTACGTTCAACTTTTTGCACAGATGATTATCAGTGCATCCTCACGTACCAGTAGGTATATTATATCTCGTGTTTAGCATTACTTATTTCATGCAATTATCAAATATTACTAATTATTTCGCTTGTAACGAAGATTGTAATGTTCAATAGTGTTATTGAAATGACCATTTGGCTATGTTATTCTTTCCAGGACAACTGAGTCGACCGTGAGAAAGAAAGAGCTGGACAGGATTTTTGAAGCGGCAAATTTGGGAAATTGTGACACATTGACATGTGACTTTTACGACGGCACTTAGTCTAAGAAAAGTGCAGTACTTTTTTCCCCTCTTCAAATTGACGCAAATAAATAGGAGATAAATAAATAAATAAATGATTTTTACACCGAAAATCTGTCATTTGAGAGCCACGCGTTGTCAGGAAATTCATAAAAAACTGTTTTTCTCTTTTCTGCAATCTGTCAAATCATAATTATTTCTTTTATGGGGCATCGTCTTTTAAATAAAAGTATTGACATTACTCAAACATTCGTAATCTTCAATTTTTGCGTGAAAAAAATCCATACCTTGTTTGCCATATTCTCCAACGAAAATAGGTCAATCGATGATTAAAAATGTAAACCACATCATTTTGTCCGTGAAGCTAAAATTACCAGAAGTATATTGATACGTGAATGAAAACGTAAGGAAGCTTCATCTCGCTGTTGCCTCAAGTAAAAATTAGCAAGCGGCAAGTGATTCATTAGAAAACACTTTCATGCGTGGCGAGGATCGACAGCCACTGTCCGAAAAGCGCGAAACACGAGGTGCACTTTTTCGTCGTAAGAAAGAGACATTCGCGCGTGTTCATTGACACGAGTGAAAGTAGTCGCGCTCGTTTTCTTTCTCTTTCCTCTCACAGTACTCCGAGGGAAGGAGAGCAACGCACGCGACGTTTTATATGTAGGTCAATTGTTGCTGGGCTCTGCTAAGCTAGATGTCGAATCGCGGAATTTGATGGGTCGCTGCATTATAGTTTTCGTGAGGTTCTGCGATGAGAAAACATTGTTCATATCTTTCATAGCTTGACAGTTTGATAGGCTGTGGAAAATGCACGGCTGGATGATTTATGATTTTTCTAACGTCCGTACGATGCGCTATATTCGGAAAATTTTGCGCTATATAAGCTTGCTTTTTATAAAGATTCTTTTTATAGGTTGTAAAAGTTGTCCTGTCCACGAATCATATGAATTTTATGCTTTCACAAAGATGTACAATGTGTGACGAGAACATAAGAATAAAAAAAAATAACAAATAGAATAATAAAAAATAATAAAAAAGTATTTTTTTCGAATAGATTGCCATAAAAAGCTGAAAATTTGACTTATGCTATAATCATGTATCTACTAAATCAAAAGCACTTTCACTATTTAGAGATCTACTAAGATATTCAAATCCGAAGCATCCAAAGAATTTTCGTAACGAGTCAACAAGATTATATCTGATTATTTTAAACGATCAATCTGAGATTTATGCTCAATTAATCACAATAAATGAACAAATAAAGTGCATCAACCTCACATTAACAGAACAATACACGCATGTGTGTCGGCAGACTGATGAATCAGCTTTACGCAACTATCCTCCGCAAAGCTCTTTCACCTCGTGAGAATGACAATTTTTTTCTCTTCTTCTACCCACTCATCGCACCATTTTCATTTCGTAATGTCATCTTCTCTCTGTCTCTCTCTTTCTGATTCAGTGACCCAGTAAAGATGTAAGTTGATTTGTTTTTTTAGTTTTCATTGATGATTCATTATATTGTATCGGAAGTAGGTATGTAGGGTTTTTCAGATTAGAGATTTTAACCTGTAGGTGTGGTTGGAACTTGTAAATCTTTACGGTTACAATGGCTTTTGGCGTCTATTGATTTATCTCTCGTACTATTTCTATTCTACTTCTTTTTACGAGTTCAATTTAGCTTCAACATTGAGTAGTAAGGCTTTTTAGTGATAGACCTATAAAAAATAAATGAATAGCATGTTACTACTAAAAAAATTAAAGAATAATTCACAAGATTTAGTTTATACAATGAAAGACTTCATGAGCCTTTAACTTATGAAATGATCCTCATATGTTATAGGGCGGGGGTTCTCGCGTCAAAGCCTCATCGAAACATAAGTAGGAAACCCTTCGGTTTCCAAAACATAGACTACGTCATGGACGACAAAGCGAAGTGAATATCTAAGTCCAGTTGACCCGGTTGCTCCTTGACGCATTGGAAAGCCGACGCGGACTTCTTTGAAAGTGGGTAATCCCAGACATATTTCTGATTTCTCGCGTACTTCGTAAGATAGAAACATTGTCTGTTTATATTGTCTACATTTGCGTGTATGATTAGCCTGGAAATTTACACCAAACGCTTCCAAAACAAAATATTATTATGTCAAGGTTACTGCTACCGAAGATTAAATAAGATGTGAGTTGGCGTATAAGATACGATTTCGACGATGGAATTTTTAAATGTTGCCTTTAAAAAAATTCTCTGATTAAATTATTAATAAAATATACAGCTGTCAGCTGTAATGCAAAGGAATTTGTGTGGGTTTATTGTTTCCAAGGAGTGTCTAGAAAAACTATGTTGGTATACAAGTTCCAACATTCCATTAGTTTCTTATTGTTCCATTGAGAGGATTCACTGACTTTTGTATTGACGACGACACTTAAATACAGATTTCCTATAACTCGATACTATATTTCATCAATCGCGTGCGCTCGTTTGGATTAATTTTCCAAACTTCGTACGTAATTATCTTTTATGTAATTCAATAGTATTTGAAATCATCCTATAGTTGACCGTTACGCGATATAATCACATCAAATTTATTTCTAGACTTTCACCTCGAATTTTCAAGAAAAGTCAGAAAAAATCTTACACGAAGCATACATCATTATTTCGTACTTAATGATCATTCAGGTCATTGAGAATAAGAACTCGCTCAATTCAAATGTATTTACATGGCGCGATTATGAACTTATCGTTGTTATCAAACAGCAAACAATTTAAAAAAACCCATGAGATTTCCTATCGAATGAAATCACTATCAAAAAAAGAAACGAACCAAGCCACTGGAGCATTCGGGCAAAACAATAACAATTAGAGAAACACTTTTCGCTTTTTCGTCGACTTTCCTTCAATTAAGACGTCACGGAATCGCGTGCAATCACGGAACACTTTAACCAACAAGATTAGCTCGCTGCGCGGAAGGTTGTGTATGTATATACAACCTACTTGCTGTAACCTTTGAGATAAGCAGAATAAAAAAAAGGAGGCGAAATGATATGCAAACGAGATCTGCCGTCTCTTTATTTTGATTTTTTGCACTCGCGTGCGTTGGACGTATATATTTTTCGGAGGCTGAAGTAACGAGGTTTCCGGAGTAATGCTGATTAAATTTTCAAAATAACAGTCCTCCGCTTGTTTCTGCGAAAGTATAATTAATTAGCATTGTTTAAGAAAACGTAATTTGTTTCGTTGAAGCGGGTAACTGTATGTGATGATTATCTAATGGGAAACGAGGTGATTAAACTTTGAATTAGTCTTTGAATTTTAAAAATTTTACTATTTTTATTCTTTAAAACACGGATACTGAAATTTATAGGAGCGCGTGAATTTGTTTTATCATGCTATTACAAAATATCTGTTTAGTAAGCGCTTTTTCCAAAGATAACATAAACAAGATAAATCCTTACCTTCGATTCAAGCACACCCTTGAATGTCTTATGGTGCGGACAATTTAAAAAAAAAGAATTTATAGAAAATTTTGCTGGTAACGAGGAAGCTTATTCGTCCTTTAATCTGAATAACAACAATAAAGTCTCGCACATCCGAATATTAGCGAAAAAGTCTTTTAGAAAACGCGTGCAGCACGTGAGTTTCATTTGGCTTTATTTAAATATACAATCTGGCGCGAAATTCAATCTGAAAAACCACCGTTAGATGAATACGAAAGTGCGCTGCGGCTTTTCTGCATTGTGATCACGCACAACGTATTAGCCTTCTAATCGTCGAGCACGTTTCGGTATTCAATTCGAGAATAACGTTTTTTGAATGCTTTTATCAAGATTACACGGCATTTCTATGTTAACAACGGTATATGCAAACTCTTAATTCAACGTTGAGTCTTACTTTTATTTTCCATTGAAATGTATTTACAAAATATTAAACTCACTTTTAAAATATTAATTACAATTGTGCCAGAACATCGACGAACATATCAAACAAGCCTCAGAAAAAAGCCCCCTTTTTTTGAAATTCAGTTAATCGCGTGTATAAGCATACCTGTATATGTATATATATATATTAAAGGCAGTTGACCGCACACAGCGCACAGTCTCGTCGCGCGTTTGCGACATAATTATATTATCGGTGAAATTTTTTTCCGTCGCTTTTTTTTCATCTTCTTTCGGGCGACTCAGAGAAGTGAAAGTCCTCCTCTTTCTTTCTCTACGTGGGAATTAGTGGTTTCGGCCTGGCACGCGCGCGTGCATTGGGTAAAAGGGCCGCGACTATCTCTCTTTATCCTTTTCGGGAATGTATGTAGATACACACAGACATACGCGCCCGGAAATGAGTCAATGAGTGAGTTCATCTATGTACGTTTCTCGGAAGTTATTGAAAAACTAATATTTTAAATTAAATGTGACGGTGTACGCAAAAAACAGTAACAAAGTATGAGATCGTATTCATAATTGATTACCTATTACTTGATTAGTTATATCAGGTAATGAAAAAGTCGTTCGATAGACACTGCAATGTGAGAATGACTTTTTTTTTCAGCACATTCGAAAGTGAATTCTTCGAAGAAAGAGAAAAGCGATAATGCTGTGAGAGGAATAAATTTGGGACAACTTGGGCGGCGGCTGGCGTATATGCATCACTTGAACTTTACCTTGTATACCCGTTGCATAAATGAAATGAAAGAAAGAAATGAGAAAAAAATTACATTCGACCTAAATAGCTTGATTCAATTTCAAATACGGATGGAATTTTTTAAATCTTGAATGACAGTAATTTCTGGTATTACCAATGCAGAGATGTATGAATTTGTCTTTTTAATTTGAAGATCATCGATAAACACTAATTTAGATAATAAAACAAATACTTGGAGAATTTTCACGAGTTGTAATTCTATCACTTTGTCCTCGCAATTTTGAAGTTTTGGGTAATGGATGGTTGACTTGACCGTGATTTGACTCAAGCTACTTATTGCAGAAAAAAAGGGTGACAAACGAAAATATTGTTAAAAAAATCAATCAACTAATGAATGGGTAAATAATACAAACTGAGCGCAATTGAATGAAACTAGCAAAGCAATCAAAGAACATTACTATTATTATATAATGAAATTCAGTAAGTCACGATCGATACCAATTCATTTTAGAATAATCATTAAAAATACGTTCTATGTAGTAATATTTGCTAATTTTAAATTGTCAGTATAACTACTACCAAGCATATATCCATACAATTTAAAGCCACGAAGAATATCTAATGCAGAAATCCATTAACAAACAAATAAAAAAGTCTGCCATCTGACCGTACTTAGTCACGTCTACTATTTAAGGTAAGAAAGAAAATCTTCGTCCATTCTTGGGCAACAAATTGTACGCAGTCGAGCAGTATTTTTCAACAAGAGAAGGAACAATAAAAAGAAAGAATCATCTGTTCTATTGAGTCTCCCTCGCGTGAGATATCAGTTGACCTTGATCCCGTTGGCTGTAAGTCATGCGCGACCACAGCAAATAATACTCGAAAGAGAGAGAGAGAGAGAGAGAGAGAGAGAGAGAGAGAGAGAGAGAGAGAGGCGCGCCGAATTAGGATCTCGCAAGCCTCAACTGCACTTTCCATTCTGAACCAGATCGGCGTCGCTCGTGTCGAGAGTTCGCGCGCGCTCGCGATGAGTTTCCGTGACGTCCGAGCGGTTTCACCTAAGTCTTATCGTTTTAATACTTCCTCGTCGTTCTATGGCTGTTGTATTTTCTATCAGTGGTGAAAATACCTTTTCGCCAAGTATTTTGTCGAATGGATGTATAACACTTGGGTATTCCTAATTACTTTCTTTTAAGTGAAATAAGGATGAAAGATGATGTGGATTTTTACGAAGTCGAAATAAAGAAAAACAAATGATATCTCTCGCGTATCTTTACAAATCTACCTAATACGTAGGTAATAATAGGTAAAACCGTACTAGTTAGAGACATTCACGGCTCAATTCTACAATTTTACAAGGTCTTCAAAAAATATGAATAATATTTAAAATATTTTATCGACAATTCTTTTGAAAATTCTAAAACGCGTACATACAATGTCCAAAATCTTTGTCACATTTTCGAAATTCTCATCGAATACCAAAAGAAAAATGAATGAATTCATTCATAGCGACCCGAATCGGATTTCAAGCTCGAAAGTGTCCGCGCGTGTCGAACGGGACACTCGAGAAAGAAAGTAGAAGTGAAATACTATAGATGGTTTAGCTTGACACTCCGTGTCCATATATTCTCGCATAGATAAACGCTACTGCACGTGGTGCACTATTTCTCATTTCAATAGAAATGAGCTTTGAAATGCTTTGATACCACTTATTATCAAGTGTGTGAATATCACTTAATATATTTATCGTCTTTTAAAGAACGCGGATTTAACCAAGACACCTAATGCTTCTTTTGAAGTATATAATTGGAGTTTCTTTCGCGTATGCGCAAAAGTTTTGCTATTTTTTGCAGATAAGATAACGAACGTACGGGTGAAGTGAACTAAAAAAGTTGAAAAACAAACGAACTTCGAACAAAAGTTATTCTGTCAATTGAACATTGCAACGCTGTTTTTCAAGTTCCGTAGTACATTCTATGAGCTACGTTCTATAAACATCCTACTCTATGGAATCGCACGCATTGCACTTCCTACAATGACAGGACAATAAAGCGCCCGACATAACAATAAAAAGTCCCGTAACAAGCGCATTTCACCGGGGGAAGCAACAAAAATAGGCAGTTTAACCTGACGCAACGCATGACAAAACATTTCCGCGCATCAGCCTCTCCTATCGAAAAAAAATGCTTAAGTTGTGGAGTGGCGACATTAGAATCGTTATAGGCTCATCCGTTCATTGAAAGTACAATAAACAGAGCCGAGTGTATGCGTGTGTGCATAATATGTAAGAAGCGGTAGCGTGCACTCAGTGTAAGCGAGAGAGAGAGAGAGAGAGAGAGAGAGAGAGAGAGAGAGAGAGAGAGAGAGAGAGAGAGAGAAAGAGAGAGAAGGAAGTAGGTCGAGCCAGCACGAGAAGCCAAGTTTGCTCCGAGCCGACAGTCAGTCTTGCCAGGCTGTTCCGGGAGTCAACAGGTGTTGTGTGCGCCGCGATGCTGCTGTCGTAGCCGTTAGCTACCAGAAGAAGTCTTCTCATTGAAAAAAGAAATTTTATTTTTCGCGAAACAAACATAAACCCTTTTATTGGCTGATAATAATGAAGGTGCGTATTATAACTTTTCCGCGACTCATTGGCTAAGACACAATCGTAAATGAGAGCGATAGAGGTGACAGCGAAAATTAGGGGAAGTAGATCGGCTGCCGTCATCATTGCCAATTATACAGCTTTAAGCAATATTTTCTGGAACGTAAATCTTGTAATACAGCCTTTGTGTAGACTATGATTACAATAATAATGCACCCGTGAAAAAGGTTTCTTTTAAGGATGATAACTTACTGATATTTTCTATGGCGCTAATGAATTTTGTTATATGCATATTTGAAACATTAACATGTATATAGATCGCAAGCATTGCTTGTTGTATTGTGAATTGAATTTTGGATTTATTCGATCTATATACGATAATAATTTTAATGACTTTTGTTCGCTCCAACTATCATACGAATGTATATCATAAGAAGCAAACACACGCGTTCTTTCTTTCCATTTCACAGGTACTATTAGCACTTGCGCTGCTGTCAGCGGCATCAGTAGCAACAAGTGGTTCACCAACAACACCGGCCGGCGAATTGCCCAAGCCAAGTTACGCGCGTACCATGCTAAAAGTGTCGCGTAGCTTGCCAGGCGAAACGGAGGAATTGAAAATACGCACTAGCAAGGGTAACTTGGCGACTTTAATAGTCAAACGTCGAGAGAAGTCTGTGTCGAGTGGTTTGAGCCAAGTATCGACTACGACAACAAAATCAGTTGAACCAATTACAACGACGACGACGACGACGACAAGCAGTCCAGTGAGTTCGAGTACCGATTACAAAAACGTTAATATCGATCCATGGAGTCGTTTGCAAACATGGAGTAGCGTATCGGATAACAGTAATGAAGAGTCCAAAAGTTGGGTTCCAGTTAGTCGTAGTTTCGATTCATGGAAACCTGTAGAGCAACCAGCTACCACGCAATGGCGAAGCTTTCAAAGCCAACCGGCCGACCAAGGTGACGAGCAAATAGTACGTTACGCTTTCTTGCCACACGAGCCACCGAAACGCACCAATATTGGTGCGAATTTGATGAAAAATCGAGATGCCAAGAATGTACCAGCTGAGATTATTATCAGATCAGAATTGAACGTTAAATCACAACCATCCTTACAATCCAAACGATTGACTATCGACCCTGACGGCACACCTGTTGTTCATGGTAGACGCGTTCCCGACGAGCCAATTGATAAGATTCAAGTGTGGAGAAATGCAAGAGTTATCAATGATCACCTGGTTACTGAGACAACTACAAGTACCAGAGAACTGATTGCTACCGAACAGCAGAACTTTGAGCGATTCTTCGAGGATGTCAATAAGAGGTAAGTGAAAGTTGTGTATGATGCTTGATTGGTGGGATTTTATACGACATGCTGTTAGCTTTCAATTGCACCACGTGTCGGCCGATTATTCCGAAGCTACCTTGGTTTTCCTTTATGGTAGAACAGTATTCTTTGAACTTTATAATTCCTACTAAAAATTGAAGATATTCAACTTAATGGTATGATCTCAAGCATTAATTAGATTTTAAGATTTAGTAATAGGAAATTTTGAAATATGTCTGTCGATGTATAATTCAAGTAATTTTGTTTTTCACTTAAAAACTCTCATACGAAAAATTAAATAAAAAAACTGATAAATCTTTCAGTTATCCATTTTTTTTTATTTAAATGCGTATTTTCTTAAGTGCCGTTTTTTAAGGTTCTCTAAAGATTTGCATTTTTAACTGATAATAGTTTAAAAGTGCAACAGACAAGTTTTAAAAGTTGCACAAATAAGCATAATTCTTGCAGTAAATAACCGAAACATGACACGAGTTTTTAGGATACAGCAGCTTACCGTCCCGCTCGTATCGTTAATTTAGGAATTCGTGGAATTCGTCAGAGTTGAATGTTGTTCCAACATCAATTTTCAAAGTTAACTGCTCGAGTGTGGAAATTTCTCGTCATTTCGTTTTTCTCAACGTTACTGGAAAAAAGATTAATCTATCCAATATACGAACTAGTATTGCCGTTCGAAATTTCAACTGTATATAGCTACACTTGCATCGCGAGACATTAGTTTTTCTTGTAGCCATTTAGAAGTCACGCATTGAAACGCATATATACATAATTATCACGTAAATGGTTTTCTAACAAGTTTCGACTAAGACAGATTACGGATGTTAGCCGAGTTAACAACGGCATCATTTTCAGGAGAAAATAAAATTGGCCGCACGAAAAATTTTTAGTTGACCCAAAGCCGCGCATACAACGGAAAGTCTCGGCTATTCATAGTACTATCGTGCATGCTGCAGTTCACGTAAATGTGTCATATCATTGCATTCTAACTCTTGTCCCGTTTTCCACTGCGATTTTACAACATAATTACATCGAAGGCAAAAGTAATCTCAAACAAGTTATTTACACTGCACCGGATTTATTTTCTTTTTCAATCTAGGAAATTAACTTAGGTAAGCTTGAAGCACGCTATATTTACATTTCACAAAAGCATGCTTCCTTATACGTCGGTAATGACTTTCACATTACGCAGCACGCTATAGCAGGCATATTTTTCATCGGCGCAGCGCTTCACTCAATCAGACGCAGTCATTATGACTTCGAGAATCGATTTTTGTGTCAGACACGCAAAGAAAGATTGATTGATCTTTGGTTTTTTTTTCTCATATGATTGTTTGTTCATAGATACGGCAAAGCGCCAGACGATAAATCGGAAGCAGCAAAATCCTATCACAACGAAGTACTAGCCGCTGAAATCTACGAGTCAGCCGAAGAAAGCTACCGGCCAAGTAGTCGCAAACGTATGCTTCAGCCAGAACTCCCAGCCAACTATCCAAATTCCCGAATGTATACACCGTCTGATTCACCAGTACCTAGTGTCAAGCCCGGAACGCGAGCTCCAGTTTTGCAATATGCTCATCCCGAATTAGGAGTACAACCCGCAAAGATTGTGAAAAATGACAAGAAAAAGCACAATGAAGAAGCATTGATGAAAAATGAAGGCACCATGAGACATCATCAGTATCAAAATACTTACCAGACACCAGGCCATCATAACGGCGAGTATAGACAGAAGAAGAAATACGTGCTAAACGACAAGAATATCGTCGACTCGTACACCAATTACAAGAATTACTATCCGGCTAACCAATTTTACGGATTGAAGAGGCCTATCGTCGAACCGCCATTGTGGATAAGAATCTCCGAGAACATCAAGTCTGGATTCTCTGATGGTGTTGCTAAGGTAAGGGCTTAAATCGATTTATCTCGATGGTCAGCGAACTATTCAAATTCATAAATGTATCCTTGTAGGTATCGGAATACACGAAACCAGTGATCGATCCGCTTGTCGAAGCCACTCGTAAGATCTCGGAGAACCTCGGATTGTCAAATCCACGTTCACAAGATTCTGCACAAGACAAAGTCGGTACAGTTGCTAGTACCGGAACTTCAGTTCTTATTCCAGCCTTAGGACTCATGGCCAGTGGTGCAGCTTTAGGTATCGGTGCTGTTGCTGTAGGCCGTTATCTCGACGTTGATGTTCTCAAGAGATCAAGTGATGGAACTGTTCAGGTTATCGATGGCGAAGAGAAAGCACGGGCATTGAATATTATTCGGCAACTAGAACAGGATAACCGTGTGCCGACGGGTGAGAGACAGTACAATGTTGGTGATGATATTTACGTATTGATGCAGCAAAATTCTGCAAGAGATAATGCTGCGAGAAGAAAGAGAAGTGTAACTGATGAGAGGTAAACAATTTTATTAGTTGAATTATTAACCTATAATATCTGAAATTTTTTATTTTAACTGTTGATCAATAATATAATTGATGCCATTACTACAGTTCAAAAATTAACGTGATTACAGTTTAAAAATATATAAAGCAGATAATAGTTTTACTTCATAAAATTATTCTATAATTTATTATCGAAAACGTTAGTTAAAAATAATTTAAAAATATTTAATGATGTTTGGCTCAATCAAATACATTGACACGATTTTCGTAAAAAAGCTACGCCTACTTAAAAGCCATTAAAGCATGAAAGTCAGAGAGAGAGAGAGAGAGAGAGAGAGAGAGAGAGAGAGAGAGAGAGAACCATAGATTGATGTGCGAAAATCTCATTCGTAAATGTAGGCAAATGCAACGTAAAGGTGCCGATCAAATAGCGGAAATCGTAGAAATCGACTTACCACTGCGATCGGTCAATGATACAACGAACGACAAGGGCAATGACGTGCAAATCCAAAACGAGGATGATTTCGCCAAGGCCATTGTCCGGCATACTTTTGAAGCTATCACCAAATCAGAACAAATCAAAAGCCAGGTAAAGAAATAAGTATTTAGTTTTAATTGCGATTGTGATTTCCATTGCTTATCAACTTACGATTCATTTAATTAGAGCATGCATGAGATAAAAACTAACACTTTGAAATTAGTGAAGAATTTTTTAGGTATTCACTTATCTGAATTTACCAACTAAACATGTAAAATCTACTTTAGTTAACCGAAAATAAGGAATCAGAGACAAGAACAAGGCGGCGAAAACGAAGTTTGAGCGATACTGAGTTGGAAGACGCGTTACAGAATTTGGAGAATGCTGAAATTGCAGAAGTCAGTCACATACCTGGTGATTGGACGAATACACCCTGTGCTAAGCGAATATTTTGTGACGCTATGGTCAAACGTGGATCAGATGTTTATATGTTTATGGAGAAGAAGATGTCTGGACTGCTTAGGATGTGAGTATATAATTTTTTGTCTGTTAATATTAGTATTATTGAGACCTGACAGACATATTACATTCTACCTTCGAAAGTAAAAATTAATCATTTTATTAACATTTCGACTTTTCTCGTGATAAAATATATTACGAACAATTGTTTTTGTTTTACTTTTGTAGTCTAGCTTTTTTCCAATAAATTGGCTTTGACAGTTTATACCCGTTAATCACGTGGGACGGGAGGATCCTCTTGTAAAATTTTTTCGGCTCGTTCGCGATAAAACAAACCTGTTCTTGGTTTTTTCGGCGCGCTCTCCTTTAATCTACGCTGATATATACTCTCCACGATGAACGGTTTCGTTCGCGGGTTTTTTTCCCTTCTTGCCATCATTTTCGACCAATTTTGCGCATTTTACATACAATTTGAATTTCTTTTTATTCTTACGATGTTAATTTTCTTAGACTTGTAATTTTGAATAATTTTCTTTAGTGTTATATTTCAAACGTGCAAGATTCTGTTTACAACACTTATATTTTTCGTCTTGCATTTCTCACCTACAACAATTCGAAAACATACGTCGATCTTTAAGAATCCAAAAAGGCATCTCTAAGACTCATTGGTAATTGCTAAACTTGATCTAAAACAACAACAGCCAACAACAACAACAGTGGAAAACATAGTCATCGTAGAAGGCGAAGGAAGAATGCCGCTCGGATAACTTTCCTCTCGTGCGTGTTCGCCCTGCGCGCACGGCTTTCGCCGAGTGTGTACGCGCGCGCGCTTCGCGTCGTCATTGTCCCACTGACTGATACTCGCGCGCACTCATAGCGACTTTTACCTCTCTCAGAATTAGCACAGTTTTCACTCGCTCGCGAGCCGACAAGATACAGCTGAAGGAAAAGCCATCCCCGGACAAACTAATTGATATGCACACAGCTGTTTGGCCGCGCGTGAAAACGAAACTCCTTCCGTGCGCACGCACCGACTTCATTTCTTGCATACTCAATATTTTTTTCTTTTTGCATTTCTCTATTTAGCGCTTCTTTGATCGCGTGTAATGAATTCAGTTCATTTGACTTTTTGTCGTGGATCTAGATATAATTCAATTACGCGAACGATTTGTGAGATTGATGAAAGAGTAAATTATTTGATTGAGATAAAATCAAATGCAAAGCTGTTGAACGTTCATCTGCAAATGTCGAAGTCTGTTGTATTTTGGATGAATTTAAGTTTCATTAGCGGAAAGTCCACCGCAACATATAATTTCAAATGAAGCCATCTCTTTTCTAAAAAAGTAACTTATCGTTAGTCCAGAGAAAGCCGGCAACGTTCAAAATACACAACTTACAAGCAAATTGTCAAAGCGTGAAAGGCAAACTCGCGACAAGCATGTCGATATATGATACGACCTGGAAATCGATTTTTTTCACTAACTTTTACACGCCTGTTCATGGAAATTGCTGTATAATATGTAGGCCGAACGAATTAGATGTCGCTTCGTTTTTTAATTAGAACGAGGACTTTACTGGTGATTTTTTGAGAGAACATCTGGGATTAAGTTACTTATGAATAAATTATACTTTTTTCTTGAATTGGAACGTATAGTAATAGAAAATATTTCGCATTTATTATTAAAATGATCGCAAAAAAGGGGGGGAAAGCCCACGAACGGAACCGTTCATCGTGGGGAGTGCATACCAGTATAGATTAAAGGGGAGCGCCTTGAAAGAGTCAAGAGCAATCGTAAATGCACTTTCTTATTGTCTTTCTATGAAAATTCAATCGCGATTGAAAAGCAATTGGTCTTTTCTTCTTAATCGTCCAATGAAGTTTAACCAAGCAAGTCGGTCCGTTTTTATGAGAAAAACATGAGCTTTCACGTGCGGGTAAGCAAAGACAACTGCGAAATTACAGATGAATCATTTCAATGTAAAATACATTTATGAACAAGCTGGGCATTCGGGTCAACTACCGTTCTTTCTTTTCGCTGCTGTACTGAAAAGAAAAGCATTATATAAATGACGTTGTTGCATTTGTAGAATCTGGAAAAAGATGAGTGCGACGCAATGAGTCGTTCGCAGCAAATTGATGAATTTTTTTTGCTCGTTATAACTAGTAGTTATCTCGCATGAAGAAGATAGCATAGTAGCAATTATAAGGACAATGGATTACTTAATTATAGGGAGAATGATTTGTGAGAACGTTACTCGAGCTCATCAAGAGAAAGGCACGTAGCGATTAACGTCGCGGTTAATTCTTTTCAGTCTATTTAAATTACTATTTATCAAGTGTGATAACTAACTTTCGAATTAACAAGTACTTGAAACTTTTGCTTGTACAACCAATTTCTGCATCACAGCTGAGATGTATATTTTGATTGATTGCGATAGTTAATAGGTCAGACGATGTTTCACACGATTCTAAAACGTCACCTCGTATATGGATTTTAGGATATCCGATAATGTAAATTGATCTTAACTATACGTATCATATATGAAGCTAGTATTTGTTCTCTATTATGATGATTGACTTATGCGTTTGAAAATTTGTCCGTAGGATACAACCAGTAGCAGCTGTCCAGGTGTCAAGTCATTTTGACGAGGTGATGGAGGCGGTAAGACGCCACGACTGCTCGGTATTCTCGTGTCCCCAGGCGAGGCCAGCCAACGTTTTCTTTTGAGCAAGTGCTTGACTGTAAGTGGCTATTTTGGCTAACGGGGATAATCGCATGTGCAGCTTTTTTTGCCGCTGAGGTTTCTAATTCGCGTGCACGGCGACGCACTTTCTATTTGCTCGGCGTGAGTTTGATGGGATGACCGGCGACGTCGAACGTGAAATCGTCACTGTCGTCGTTGAAAATTCGATTCTTTTTGCTGGCTCTCATTCTTACGCGCTTTTGCTGCGGGCAGACTTTTCCAACTTAGAAAGCGCGCTTTTTTCTTTATTTTGCATGGGAAAATGAAATTTGGAAAGTTCGCCGAGCGTTGAACGCACATTTATTTTTAAAAGAAACTTAGATTTTTAATTCTCACGGCATATTGCATGATACAGGTGTAGTTTTAAATACTGCATAGATTTCCATTCGTACATATTTATTTATTTTTAGGTTTTTTCATTCGTTCCTGAAAGGGCTAAGACTGCGAAATGAAAATGTACGAGCTCAACGTCACACCTGTACATAGATGCTCTTCACGTGCTAAAGATGAGCGAGACATTTCTTGTTCTACATAATATCTTCTATTTAAAATCAGTAAAACAGTCAGAACGATGTCTATACATCGTGATAATTTAAGTAAATTAATTTTATTATTTACCATTATCTATTATGTATCGAGCACAAACGCAGAATCTTTTAAGTTAAAAGTACGCGTTATATGTTTAACTATTCCTCTACATGTTGTTTCGTGCTTAACTTGAAATACGTACTTCTGTTAAACTAGTGTATATATCATTATTAATTTTACGTTATAATATGATTCTCTTATTATCATCTATTGTTAATTCTATATATTGTTTTTAAATTAAATACAAAATAAAATTTATCAACTCAATAGTTTTTCATTCACAAGCAAAACTAGTGTGCAACTTCATAATCCCATTGACACGAGTCAGTAGACAGTTGAAAATGGTAATTAGCGAGTTTTTCATGCTCTTCTTAGAATTATTCTGCATTATAAGTGAAATATTTGATAAGGAAATTTAATTTCTTTTGATGAAAATAGCATTTATGTAGGTTGTCAAAAGTGCAGCTGAGTAGATATTTGTGCTTCTTGCTAAGAGAGAAAAATTGACATTGACGAAACATAAAAGTCTTGATAAATGAGCAACGAAACATGTTGCAAAGTAAAAATATGACAGTTATATCGTTATGACATAACGGAAATCAGATTATGTTTTCACGTATCTGTGTCCAGAAAATATTTTCAAGAAACAAGTACATAAGTATAAAATTTAATTTCCCAGTATACTACGTCAAACGAAAAAACCTTTCAAATATATGTACAGCACGTAATTTAATTTTAACTGTGACATGCGATATCATATATAAGATTATTATCTGTAAACATAGGCTAGATGGAAATAATAATAGATCTTATCTAAAGTATCTATCGAAAACTTTTTCCGGAAGATCACGATTAATATTGTCTTGTTTTTAAAAAATATTCTATTCATTTCACAAACAAATACTATCTGGACAAAGATATTCAAATACATGATTCAGATAAAAATTAAAGTCAAACTATTCGCATTCCAAAAAAATGCATTTATGGCAGTATACTTCAAAATATCTTCGAGTATAGTGATATTTGCTATGATGCAGTTAAGCAAATCGACGAGTATCGTAAAATATTAATGAGAAAACTAGTAAAAACTGTATGTCTTACGAAATATTTTCTGAGCAGAAAATTAAACCGATCAAAATATCAAGAAAAAATTACATTATTGCTGATATCATGCCTTATCTATATATGAAAAGCTTTGTACGTTTGTACGTTGATTTTCAAAGAAATCTGCATTGTTATTTCATATATTTTTCTAGGATTGCTGTAATTGTTTCTATTGCTTTCTTTTATATCGAATAGAGCGATCGTACATTGATTCTGTAGATCTCTTAGTTGCCCATAAACATTTCTGTGCAATGATGAGTAGAAAGAAAGGAAAAATCAAAAAGAGAAAAAAAATATAAACAACGATAAAAAATGTTTAGCACGGGTTTAAACAAAAAAGCCAAATAATTTGTATACTCAGTTGCTTAAAACATTTCGTAGTTTTTTTTCTTTCATCATAAGTATGATTTGAGAAGCTTCTTTTTAAATGTCATTTTGCAAATATAAAATTTATATTACGAATGAGATATTGTAAAATCAATCACAAGGGAAATATCATCGTCTGAAACATTTGATAACAGAAACGGAGTATTGTTAGATCAAATTTCAATGCGAATCGAAATATTTATCTTATTTATCAACTGAAACTTGTATATACATATATATGGAAAGAATATGTTTCGACACTGCTCTCAGTGTCACTCAACTATTCGTGAGGATTCAAAAATTACGTATTACATATACATTCTTCCTGCCTTCGTGATTATCTTTTTTTACAAAAAACCTATTACCTAACTTTTTTTAAATTTTATATTCATACAATATAGTAGACAGAACTATTGAAGATTGAAGAACAAGTTTGAGCATAAAAAATTAAGGCTAATACATTTTGATCTGTGAAAACCTTTGCGGTCCTTATTGGTCGACATGAAAAAATCAATCAATAGTATTTACTATTTTCAAAGATAATACGAATACTTACTTATGTAATAAAGAAATGTGTTTCTATATGAAACTATTCAATATCATTAGATTTGCAGGAACTATAGAATATACTCGTAGTTTCAATATAATGTTTCTAGTTGGCTCTTTTATAGTATTTTTATGCTTGCAAGGTTACTCCTTTGAGGTACTAACTTTATACTTAAAAACTTAAAGTTGTTTGTAATTCATAGTAGTTAATTTCGTTACTAAATATTAACAGAAGGAAATATTGCGCTAATAAAAGTAATTTTCATGCTTGATTACACTGTGTGGTTCATCTTCAGCATATTTGTATACTGCTATACGGCGAAAGTTTTATAGGATGAGACAAAATTCACTATAGTTTTATTGTCGCGGTACATTTTTTCATACTTTTTTCATCACATCACAGGTAGATAAATTAGGCCAAACAATTGTTTACTGCAATTACCTGCTAAAAAAACCAGATTACTCATCATTCCTTTAGTTTTAATCAACCAGACATTAAAGATAACTGCAGGAAGTCTTTCCTTTTTATTTGATGAACCTGTTCAGAGCTGTAAAGAAAGAAAATTTACTTTAAATATAGTTTGTTAATACTGTTCATTCATTTTCATTTTTTGTAGATTATCAAAGTTGCCACTGGATATATATCGATGTTTTTGGCTGTGAGAGAAAATTTAAAGCAAATTAATTGATACAATTGATTAGAGAAATAAAATTAATTTTAATAAATGATTAACTCGTTTAATGGTTACTTCTATCCATTATCATATTTACACAAACGATTTCATTTTCAAATAAAACATATTTTTATTATATCAATAAAGTTAGAGAATTATGAGCAGAAATAATTTAAACTTGGATGCATGTGATTTAATCACTAATTGATAAATATGATTGAAAGATTTACTTACACAAGTACATATGTTTTGTATTTCCATATTGTTATTAACATTTCTATGAATCGACAGATTTATCTTCTGAACTCATAAATTTCATTTACAAATCAAGATTTACGATACAAGATATTTTTACGTAACTCAATAATTTTACGTTTTAGATAATGAAAACTTCAGTCGATTATTTATAAAAATTACATATTACCGTAATGTATGTTTTCCATTCTTTTTATATAAGTACTCTTTACAATGAACCTCCGATGTTTACAACTTGATAATACCACAGAGAATGTTCTTCTCTAAATGTTACCACGCATGTCTCCTTTTGACATAAGAAGCGGATGACATTTTTGATCAACCGTTTGAATATTATATCGACGTATTTACGCAAACGTAGAAAAAAATTTCTCGTCTTTACACTGATTCTGAGTAACGAAGCTCAAATAACGTACGAGAGTTGTGCAAGAATCATGGTTTCGGACGAGAAAATAGAAGCCCACGTTAAAGATTCATAAGGCAAGCGAGGCAAGTGTCGTTTCCGCGTAACAAAAAAAAGTTTACCATCGCCAGTACGCGGTTGGCCTCCCTCGTTAACGTAATTACTGGATAGTGTTTATAGAGGACATTAGTATTATGAAAGTGGATTCAAGAAAAAGATTTTCAACGAACGTTAACGTCGATGGTAATGGATTGTATAAACATAAAATGAAAATTGTGAAATATAAATTTTGAATGTACGATTAGGCTACGATTACGCTGTTGGCTCGTGTCGATTATTTTTGTGTTTTCTTGGTGCCTGGCCAGATCCTTACCACGATAGTAATTGGACATCAAATACCAGAATTCTGATTGCAACGTTAACGATGTTTCTGTTTGCTACTCTATCGCAAACGATCAAGCTTCTGATGTCATATAAGAACTTGAATGTAATTATTGAAATTCTTTCCAATTGCGATATTCCAACTACTATTGCTATGGTGAAAATTATTAGTATTTGGTATCATAGATACGGTAAAAGCTTGATTTTATTATTTTGTTTAAGTACAATAGAATTTTGATATTTTATGTTGTGAAATTTGGAAAATGAGATGCTCTACAAAGCAAAAATATAAAGTTATAGAATTATAGCGTTACCATGTTTTTTACGTTCATATACCATCTATGTCGAGATTCTATTACATTTTAAATAAGTTTAAACCTCTTATAAAAGCTTAATCGAGATCTTTATAAATTTTATGATGAAGTACTTAAAGATTTGTTACGTCAAATAATCGAAGACTGGAAAATGCCACACACGAGCCACGAATTGACCATCATGTGGAAAAATGCAAAAATCAGTCGATTTTTCACAATAGGCTGCCTTTTCATGACAGAAAGTACCTTAGTGGCACAGTGTATCGTTGGTTTTTTAGGACCTGCTGCTTACATAATGGGAAAATCAATTGCTAACAAAAGCGTAGAGTGGCCATTGTACATGATGGGCTGGTTTCCTTATGACACACAAATGAGTATATATTACGAACTAACAATGCTTGGCCAATTCATGTCTAATGTGTTTGCATCTACTTCATTTTCATCTGCTGATTCGTTTTTCGTTATTTTGATGTTTCATTTGATCGGTCAATTATCAATACTCAAGTTGACAATATACGATTTATCGCGACAGATACAAAACGAGGATGATAGGAGACAATTTATGGACCAGTTTGATTTTGTTCATTCTATGCATACTAGATTATGGAGGTAAGAAGATTTTTCAACTAACAATCGTATTTTCAAAATTTTTATTCAAGTCAATACTAAGCGTTAAGTAGATGTACTTTTCAATTTATAAAGATTCTTGCTAAGCATGTTTGAAAATGTTTTGGTAATGATATTGAATGTGCATCGCATATAATTTGTTAAATAAATCTTTCAAAGAGTAGTTTAACAATAATAGTTTTTCTTAATTTAATATTCTTTTATGAGTAATATATTTTCGCATTATCTTAAAAAAACTAACAGGTTCTCATCAGCAATCGAACAGTCATTCAACATGATGTTTTTGATACAGTTAGTCCCTTGTATTTTTGGGTTGTGTGCTCAAGGATTCCAGCTCATAATGGTAACTACGAACGATAACAGAACTAAATTTTATTACCAAGAATTAAATTTATGATGTCATTATAGATCACTGGTGCAGAATGCATATCTGTAATGGACTTAATATTCATGACATATTTTCTCGTTTTATTCTTATTCACTTTATTTACTTACTGCTACGTCACAGAAATATTAAGACGAAAGGTAAAATTGACTATATAAGATTAACGAAACTAACATTTGTTTGTAGTAGTAGTAACTTTCACTTGAATATTGAATTGATGTTTCATAGAGCGTTGAAATCAGTTATGCAGTTTACGATAGCGATTGGACGATATTGCCAGCACGAGAAGCAAAACTACTTGTTCTTTTGATAACTCGAGCGCAACATCCTTTTGAAATCACTGCAGGCAAATTTGTATCGTTTTCATTAAAATTATATTGCCGAGTAAGTGCTAGTTAAAAATGTTTTATATAAGGAACTTCGTGTAGAACTTAACTTAATAATTTTACATTTTAGATATTGAAAACTTCAGTCGGTTATTTATCAATGCTCCTAGCAGTGAAGGATCGAATGATTGAACGTTCGGAATAAGTCTTTCATAACCGTACCGATGTGTCGTTTTAATGTGCCATACAAAACAGTCTTTTAATACTGTGAATATGAAAAAGATAAAAAATATGTCGACTATGTACAATGTTTTCGAAACATATTAATCATTTACAATCTATGTTGCACGCAATTAAATTGAAATATCATTCTTATTTTGTAAGTACGTTACGTGTATTCATTACTTACTCTCTACGTAACATCGAAGTTTATTTCTATCTTTATTTTGCTCTTTCAATGTGAAATAATTTCTGTACACATAATTTCTATTTTCTACTTTGAGTTCAATGCACGAGACAGAAATAAAAATCTAAAAGAAAAAACGTTCTTCTGAAGTAAAAGAGCTTCAACAGTAAGTCTTAATGTACTGTATAATTCATTGTCGAATTCTAAAAGACTGTCTGTGTACTAACGAAGCTCGAGCGACGGAAATAAAACGTACGTACCTTTGAGTTCAATTTTACATGTTCTTTCACGAATACGCTCGCGGCTATTTTTGTAAAGAAGTATTTTACATTGCCGAGAAAATAGATTGGCGTGTACGTATCGCGTTGATTACAAAAAAGTTGAGCAAAAATTAACGAGCTTTCGCCGAACACTAAACGTGGAAAAGAAATACAGGGAATGTAAGACGAAACCAGGCGACGCTGTCATTATATTGTAAATATTGAAAATGAACGAAAGCTCGCTTTCATGGACATTTTTGCATTACTTTTTCAGAAACTTATAAAGCTTACATGTAACAGTTCTCCGTATTAAGTGTTACTTCGACAAATTCGAGTATGAATTAAGTAACTTGATGAGAGCTTTCGTGTGTATTTGTTATTCATAAGATAGGTAGTGTGGTGGAAGATTGCGTACATGCAGATACGTCGACAGTGTGTCGGAAAACAGCGTCGCAGTAGTTTTCATGGCGGAACGTACAGGTATGAGTAATTCTTAACTATTTCAGTCAGTTCAGTAACACTGGGTGACAGATTTTTTCAAACTTTGCACAATTGCTATATATATAGATCATCATTTTGCTAGACTTTTATAATAAAATATTAATTAGATCAAAAATTATCAACTTTAAAAAAATGATAAAAGTTTTTTAAAAGGCTATATTTTAGAAACTAATAAAGATATAAGGACCAATCATTTTTAAAATACATGTAAAATCTTGAGCTTTGAAAATATTTGCAACGATAAACGATAACTTTTTATTAAAACAAATTATTAATGTTTTTTTTAAACGAATTCAAATATTTAAAACAGTAGTTTTATTTTTTTTTAATTCTTACTTCTATGTATTTCTGAGGATTTTTTCTATAAAAACCGTTATAAAATTCAAGTGCCCGACATAAGGAAACATGTGATATAGAAGACGCTCTGCCGTGCGGTAGCAAGCGAGCCCAGCGTTCGGACTCTCGGCGCTGGACCGTAGTCACTATGAAAGAACTTTTTACCTAGTCTTAGGGTTTTTTACATCGGTCTGTCTCGTTAAACTTATAGAAGCTATTACTTTTATAACTTTAAAAATTATAAAGTGATTTTTAAAGCCGTAATAGTATTTAAAAGCTATTTATGTATAGTACAAATTATGATCTAACATGAATTTAATGTTATAAAATTTATAACATTTTTCCGTTAAAAGTGTGATTATTAAATAATAATAACAGAGTTACATAAAAGTGACTTATGAACTTTTGTTACTGCTTTATGCGTCGTATGAAGCTCTCGCACTTTTTAAGAATCAAAATATCAACGTTGAAATAGGCTAATTCTCCTCATTTTATACTTTTCAGCCAAAAGATCGCATTTTAATTAATAATTTAAAAGGATTTCATAATACTTATGTAATTTTTGAACATTCATTATGCGATGATGTAACCGAAGCGTGCAGATTTAATGCATGTTGGGAATGCCATGGCTTCAATATTTTTGCTTGGTTATTACTTGGTTATTTTATAGATAATTCAATTACTTATATTACATTCTTAAACTTATGGATGTTGTATTATCAAGAGAGGACTTTGTTCAACAATTAAAATCACTGTTTATGGATTCATTTGGAATGTATGATTATGTTGTAACCAGCTAGAATGAATTTGTAAAAAGTCGCAAAGCAAGTTTAAAAGATAATGAAGTTATGGCAAATCTCGATTTTTCAAAAAATTACGTGACTAAATTCCAAAATGCGATCCAGGCAATCTATTATTACGACGATGTAATAACTGTTCATTCGTTTTCATTTTATAAAATAATAAATTGCGAAATTAAACGGGATAAAAATTAAACACGATAAAAATGCCGTAGCCTTGTTTCTAAGAAAATCCGTAGAATATGTTACGGTTCTACGGATTCTCTGTAACGGTTCTCATACGAGTGCACAAGAACAGCAATCTGTCAAATGAAATGGCTTGTCTCTTCGGCATGAAATCGGAGTATGCCTGACGAGATCTCAATCTATAGCCTACCATTGGATAGTCCAGGTCTAACGGAATCAACGCCCTTACAAGGTCGACGTCACTGACGATTCGTCCAGTGGCAAGAGTCTGAGGATAGTGATCGTTTTGGCTCTTCTCTTCTATCCTTGAACTTCAACCCATATTCATGACTATTATGTGCCGATGGGTTGGTTCCGGCCGTTGGACCCTATGAGGTGATGATCGGGCGATCGCTTTGATGGAGACAACGCACCGAACCTTAACCACCTGATACAGCAATGAAATTGTTCGTACGAAGGAGATTCCCGAAATTGTATGTGAGTGTGAATACATGCGAAAATTATAATTTTCTTTAAAGTTGATAAATTTTGATCTAATTAATATTTTGCTATAAAATTTAGCAAAATGATGATCTCTATGTATACAACAATTGTGCAAAGTTTGAAAAAATTCCGTCTCCCAGTATTTCTGAGCTTATTGAAATGGCTAAGCTTGAACCTACAACAAATTGAAAAAAGAACTTATCAAAAAAGAATGTTACTTACAATAGTATATTATAAAATGAATTATTCACGTAGGTTACGATGTTGCTGTTGCTCCATGTCGTGCATTATTACGCTTTCTTGGTGCTTGGCCAGATCCAAAGATACCGGAGGATATATTTGCTGTTTTGCGATTCGTTGTTGCCACGCTGACGATGATTTTATTCGCCAATGTTGCTCAAACGATCATGGTTGTTAAGGTTTGGGGTGATTTGAATTCCATGATCGAAATTTTGACAACTGCCAATATTCCGATTTTTATCGCTTGCGTGAAGTTCCTCGTTGCCTGGTTCAACAGAAAAAGTAATGTTTAGTATGCTTATTTTACTTTATTTTTAATTGTACGAAGTCGTAATTCACGCACATGCGGGTACATCTCGTAAATATAGACGAAATATTTTTAAAAGACTACACAAATTATGATACAACATTTAAAAAAATGTAGACACTCAACCTATTATACACTAATGAAAGATATCAGCTTTATTTAATAACTTTTTGAAGCGTCAAATACTAAATATATGAAAATGCTATAAAAAGTATTGAAGAAACTAGTGATTCTGATGGCGGAGGACTGGCGTCGTAAATATTCGACTGAAGATGAAGATATCATGTGGGAAAACGCTTATTTTAGTCGCAAGCTTTCCATAGTATGCATCAGTCTAGCATTAGGTACAATAACGGCCCAATTCATCATGGTCGTAGTTTTCGATGCGAATAACAGAGACAGCGATGAGAGAACAATGTATATGACGTCTTATTTTCCCTACGATATCCAACGAAGTCCAAACTTCGAAATTACTTGGTTGGGCCAATTGTTTTCCAACGTCTTTGCCGCAAGTGCTTTCTCGGCTATAGATGCGTTTTTCGCGGTACTCATGTTACATCTATGCGCTCAATTGGCTATACTGAGGAAGACTCTGTCGAAGTTAGTAAATGATCCAAGAAAGAATATCAAAGATGGGGTATTTATTAATATGATTGGCTGTTTGGTGGAGAGACACGAACATTTGAATAAGTAATATTTAATTTACAATGAAATATTTGACAAGATTTTTCTTTGAAAATGGAAAAAAAAGTGGCGGATACCTTTTTCCGATTGGAACTTACAGTATGATTACAGATTTGCAAGCGTGATTGAGAAGTCATTCAATACGATGTTCTTAGGACAAATGGTAGCATCGTCTTTTGCACTATGTCTACAAGGCTACCAATTAGTTGTGGTAAATATAATTTGGATTCTCAATAGTTATCGTTATTTCTAGTATTGAGAAATTCTAATTTCAAAGATACTTTTATATCCAATTTTAGATTACAAGTAACACTGAAAATGGATTATCACTTTTACAACTGATTCATATGATTTATTTCACCTGCTGTTTCTCATTTAGCCTGTTCGTTTATTGCTATGTTGCTGAACGACTGCAGTACGAAGTAGATCTTAACATACAATTTCTTATTTACGATTCCTTATTATTAATCATAAATGTCTTCAAAATGATGAAAAAAATGGTTTTTATAGAGTACAGAGATCGGCTATGCTGCTTATCAAAGCGATTGGTACAATTGGAATCCTGAAGAAACAAAGCTACTTCTGTTAATGATGCATCGAGCACGAAAGCCACTTCAAATTACGGCTGGGAAATTTTGTTTTTTCTCCTTGAGGCTTTATTGCAGTGTTAGTTTGAAGAATTCTAATATAAAATGGTTATCTTTTATAATTTTAATGACTGTTTTTTATTTTTACAGATATTGAAAACGTCTGGCGGTTATCTGTCGATGTTATTGGCTGTGAAAGATAGGATAGTTTTAGATGAGTAATTGAATAATTCTGTATTTTTGACGTTCATTCCGCCTCTAATTATTTTTTTAAGAATAAATAATAATAAATAATAAATAATAAATAATTCGCACACAAGGCTAGCGAACATCGCTATCAGCCCTGTCACAGCCTCTCTCTCTCTCTCTCTCTCTCTCTCTCTCTCTCTCTCTCTCTCTCTCTCTCTCTCTCTCTCTCTCTCTCTCTCTTTCATATTTCAAACTAACGAGGTTTTTATAGCTTCTGAAACGAATTCTATCTTTAAAAAAATGACGAGTCGTTGATATCCAGCTTTGTGATTAGTTCATGCTAAAAAGAGTACAAAATTTTGATTTTTCGTATACTTTGAAATATTTGTATTTATAACTGTATGTAGGAGTATGATATTTATATTTCAGCAGTTAATTAATTGATGTATAATTAATCTGGATAATAATTTGCAAGAAATGTGCTATTCATAAATCGTTTCAAAAGCATAAGAGGTTAAATTTTGAAATTATTAGTATACACCGATAATTTTATAACCATCTGTGATATTGAAATTAATATAGTCATAAAATTTGGTTGGCGAGAGAGAAAGTGAATAGAATAACATAGATAGGAAAATATATTTTTATCTTTTATATATTATAGATTAAGAGATATGCGGGCAACAGAAACTAATTATCAGAATATAAAACCGAAACCCAACCTCTTAAATTTTAAGAATGTTCGCGAGTGCTTTCAAGATTCAAATAATGTAATAAATAACAGGACAACATCAAAGAAAAAGCACGCAAAATGCGCTAAATAACATTAGTAATCATAAAAATCGATTTATCTAAGTAAATATCGTGTTTAATAGTTTTTATTATTAAAAGCAAAATCAAGTTGATATTAAAATTCTGTCTCAAAAAGTATCGACCACATCGGTCGGTAATATTACGAACGAAAAGGTTCTATAATCAAAACGTTGATTATGATAAAATAAAAGGTTATATTATCGACTTGATAGATTCAAAATAAACCTGATTTATCAGAATATCAGTGTTGAGTGTGTGTGTGTGTGTGTGTGTGTGTATGTGCGCGTGCGTGTGTGTGTGTGCGTGCGTGCGTGCGTGCGTGTAAGTGTAAGCATCTAGTTCCTCAACAATGCAAAATCAAACTGAAGCGCCATCATCAGTTCAAGTATTTGAAATGTTATCAAAATCTCTCTAGAAGCTGACGTCATATCTCAAGAAAACTAGTCTCAGTAGTAAAGTAAATTCAATAAAAATCTATACATGTTATATTTGAAGAACGTTTGGATCTAGTGTTAACGTTTTGGCATACCGTGTGATTGATAGAGTTGGAAATTAGGTTAATTTTCGAGATGTATCTAAATTTAAAAAGGCCATATCCCAGCGTCAGTTCAGACCAAGTGGTAGCGAAACGGTTATGTGAGGAACAGAACGGTATAATCTATCTAGACATTTTCAAACATTTTCCTACAAAAGAAATTCCTAATTTAAGAAGGATTTCTATTTACAATAAGTATGTAGCAATTATAAGTAACCGATCTCAAACTGACAGTCTGCAAAATTTTGTTAAAATAAGGAAACCTTAGTTTTTTTGCAAGAGTTGCTAGTAGTTATTTTTACCATTTCATTAAAAATGATTTATTTAGAAATCCATAGAAAATCATAGAAAAAAATGGATATTATTCAATAAAATAGAACTGCTTGCTCAGTAATGTGAAATATTTAACTAAGTAAAATATATATATTTCTGCCAGTTGTATAGTATTTCGAAATCCTGTAATCTATACACAGAGAAACATTTATTAGAAAAATTACAGTGCGGTAAAGTTACATTTCAGTTAAATGTATTTGTCACGGTACAAATTTCACGGCTAATTGATTTTCACATATTTGATTAATAAAACAAAACATTCTTTTATTGATCAAGTAACAGAATCATTGTATGATGTCTTATCTGCGAGGATATACATTTCCATAAGTTATCAACTTGGCTGTTTGCTAAATTTCGGAATACCTCCTAAAATTTCGATCTTACAATAAAAATATTCTAAAAGATATGTGAATAAAAAAAGGATTTAATAATTGTGAACTTTTTTACTGTTCATTGCAGAGTTTATTGCAAAGCTTGAGTTATTGCTGAAGAAATCAGAAAATGATGACGCATTTGTTATTCTTGATATAAAAAAGGAAACTGCGAACGAGCCAGGCAAAAACTATCAGTCAATAATGACTCGAATCGAAATTACCGGAAAATTGGGTGACCAAAGTTGTAAGTAAGAAAAAACTTTTGTTTTTAATTATAACGACTACTTCGATATTAACTGAAATTGGTTTTGGCATTTTAGTGTACCATAAGACATTTATCCGCAAGGTACCAGTGATAAATGAAACTTTAAAGGCATCGATTCGCAGCGATGATTTGTTCCGGACAGAGGCTTATGTTTACGAGAATGCGCTAAGTTTTTGGGGTGCCATCGGCCCTAAGTGCATATTGGCAAGTCGCGATGAGATAATCCTCGAGGATTTGTGTGCGAGACAATTTAAAGTCTGTGAAATAGAAAGATTCTTCGACCTCGACCATTGCTTAGCTGTACTACAAGTAAAATCTTGGTTACATTTCAAATAAATTTGAACGAATTGTTGAGAAATAAATTGATTTTTTATAGCTATTAACATCGATGCATGCAAAATCTTTGAGTTTGAAGCTGGCAGATCCGGAATCTTTTAAAAGCTTGATTGCACCGTTGACGGAGAGTATATCGCCCAATGATGATAGTCTTTCGCTAGGTACTTCTTGCGAAAACGGAATTGCAATAGCGCTCCAAATTTTGTTTTCGATTAATACGAACGACCCAAAAGTCGAACGTGCAATCAACTTTTTGCTCTACTATCAAAATAACGTGGTTGCTACGATGAAGAACCTTATGATACCTGAAGATGGTAACGATAAATACTGGGTTATCACTCATGGAGATCTTTGGAAGGATAACATGTTTCATTATGATAATGATACTGGCCGAATCTTTAGTATCAAGATGTTTGATTTCCAGGTAAGTTTAGAAGAAATAACGATTATCTGTTGTAAGAAATTCAAAAAAGTTGATTTTATTGTTATGTCAGTGATAACCTTTTAACGTATGTACCAAAAAAATACTTTGTAGAAATTAAGAGATGTATATTTAAATGATCTTTCTGTAATCAACTTAATTTTCATAAAGCTCTTGTAGCTGCAGAAATCTTTTGAAAATTTTCAAAATACGATTTGAAACACTTCGTTGTCGGATTGTGCAAGTAAAGACCTAATCAATTTGAATGAGAGTAGTAAAGATACTATCAAACAAAAACCGCTTGTAATATGAACCTTGTCGACAGATGACGAGGTACGCCTCTCCGGCGCTCGACTTTATCTACTTCCTGTATACATCTATTCGACCCGAGGATATCCGGGTCGACCTTGACAGTATGATAGCCGAATATGAGACTTTTTTCCTTCATAGTCTTCGTTGCTATAATGTATACGGGTATGATCTCGTGCCTTTTACACAACCTGGATGGTTCGCCAAAGAACTTAAACAATACGGTCTGCTTGGACTTTTCACCGCATTTAATACTATTCATACCGTTTTTATAGATAAGGAATGGGCTCAGCTCTATGGTATGCAATATTCTATTTAGCTTTGATTATAATCTCAAATGGAAAAATTATTGAATTCGCAATGTATATTGACACGATAGTAATGTTTATTTCAATAACATAAATAACCAATGTTTACAGAACAATGCAAAATTTCTGAAGTCTTCATCCCGTCCGTTCTGACAGATTTACCAGAAAAAAATGAAAAGATACTATTTATGATCGATCATTTCATTACGCATTTCGCAAACAATTCTTAATGCAACAAATTTCAAGATAGTTCGATTTTTAGATCTAAGATCTAAGTCCGCAAAAATATATTGTACCAGCTCAAGCTTTTTAGCTTTAAACTTGTACATTGAACTATTATGTAATAAACGTTTAGAATACATTGTTATTGTTATTATTACTTCAAGAATTACGTACAGTTGAACGCAGATATACACTAAGCACTTGTACGTAATAGTCTTAGTTCCTTATAGTCATTAACGTGTTCTTAGTTCTCCTTCCGTTTTTGAATATTTTAAATGTATTATTCTTTTCTTATAATTAACTACAACTTGGTTTATCGTAGAAGAAAATTAGAGACTAATTTTTTTTTCGTTTAGTTAACGTAAAACCTAATCGTATTTAACTGTTTAACGTCATTTCTAGTTCATGACCTAGAAGCTTTGGATAGACGAATCATAGAAAGTTATAAGAATAAAGTTAACAGTTTCCGTATATAGGCAATTGCGTTGATTTTATATATACAGAATTACGCAAACCGTCGGGTGAGCATCAATCCTTCAGATTTTCTTATCGTAAATTATTTGGTTGTAATCTTTTACTTTTCATTTTTCTGAAATGAAAGAAGAACAAGGAAGAAAGAGAAAGGTCCTCGTGTGAGGTTTAACGTCAATACATCTTTATTTTTATTTACAAACATCTTCCAAAGTATATGAAACGAAAATATGTTGCGCACCGATCGAAAATAAGTCTCGGATTTTCCGCTGCACAAAAAAAAAAAGATTTCTTTAGAAATTAATCATCGTAATGACCAGAAAAAGGAAAAAAAATAATTAATCGAGCAACGTGTTTATAGCTCACGATTCGCGCGTGACCCCATGTGTTGTGTGTTGCGCTCTTTCGCGATTTACCGTCGGCGTCGACGACGGTCCTAATGATCGCCGCTAGGCCAGCAAGATACGAATCGCAGCCGAGCGCGCGAGTCGCGCAATAATTCCGCGATTTTTCGGGGCACGGGAAAATGTATTGTGCAGGCTGCGCAGCGACTCGCAGGCGCCGACTAGCCAAGCACTTTTTTTTTGGTTTTTGAAAGGCTTGTTTTACTTTACGCGTGCGCGCTCTGCGATTTATGAACCGCGCCACCTTATATACGGTTCTTCGTATTACTTGCGTTATACGATTTATGTAATCCCTCTTGGAGACGATGCTTCTAATGATGTCGATAAAGTGTCGCTTGTTGGCTTGATTTTTCTTCGAATTTCCTGCAGGGATTCATGATTGTAATTTGGTATTGGATGGATGATCTATTTTCACCTATTGATAATACTCGGACTGGCAATTTTTTAAATTCGATTGATCTATTATAATAACTAAAAATATTCTTTTGGTTGAAATCAAATAATTTGCACTTCCTATACTTTTCATTACATTTGAGGCTCAAACATGATTATTTTATTTTCTTTCTTGATTATTAATATAATTTAGTAAAGTATCTAATTCTTGATTTTTCAGTTTGCATAATACGGATATACATATCGAATGCAGTTTGACAAAAAGCAAGCAAAGCAATCATAGGCTTGGAGGAAATTGTACGCGGAGAAAGATTAAAATTACTCCTTAATTAATACGAGTTATTACTTAATTAGCCGAGCATTGGTAAGATACGAAGAAGCTACGCACGTATCTGTCTTTAAGTCACGATTCATTTTTATATAAATTGAGAAGTGTTACTCAATACGAAGTACTTTCTCGCACGTCGCATCCTTCGAAACACACGGGATGAAAAGAAAACCCGGGCATGCAGGATATTCGAGGTTCAGGTGAAAAAGTAAGAAACGAACGATTCAAACGTATGCGCATACATAGAGAGAGAATCGTCTTCTCAGTCTAGTCAGTGGGTATATACGGAGAACTCCGCGATGTACCGTCGGCTTTCACAATCGGATCGTGATAAATCGCAGCCACGCGCCCCGTTCCCCACCACCCACCACGCTGCGCGCACATAATACGTAGCGTATGTGTAGCTCGGCGAGATGCCTGCGAATTCTAATCCTTGCATCTGTCGAGAGATAAAACGAACGTAGTCCTAATGAGGCTAGGCCACTGGCGAGGGCTTCGACGTTCACTTTCCGGCATTAACTGACTTCCGAGTACACTTAAATCTCGCTCCCCCCTGCTTTAATTGGCTGCTGCACGCATTGTATAAACTTTTAGCTTCAAATTTTCGGCGCGATGCGAGCTTACATAAGTTTATTCGGATTAGCCTCGTTATACTTTTATCTCTTTTTTTCGAGAGTGCGTAAACTCATGGACAGCACGAAGAGCGCGCAGTTTTTGTGTTTATAAATAAGCTTTCAGTTTCAAGCCGCGCACACGCTTTTATATTTCTGCTTTGAATTATACATTCACGATTTCTATCATTTAGGGAATGACGTTTCCGTTGCGCTTCGTTGGGAAAAATGAATTTTACAAGAAATAATTTTACTTGAGGAAGTCTGTTGTAAAGTCGAATCGTGCTTATACCACAACTTCGCTTCTCCGTTTGACAATATGATGCAATTCACATTCCTCGTTCCTTATTATTATATCGTTAATCAAAGTTGATGAGATGATCGTCACACAGGATTTCATAAAAAATGATCTCTTAAACGAAGTCAATGAAATGTGTCCATGTAGACGTGCGGACGGCTTTCATAAGATTATGGCATATTAATTCAATCCAAGCATAACAACTCAAACAAACAGCTCTTACACGCACGCGCATGCCGACCCGGTAATTTATTAGTGAACACTAAATTCGTTAAAAGACCAAGTTGGCAATCAGCGGCAGTCAAGTCACATTTATTAAGTTCGTAGCGTCAACTCGTAGCAGAAAGTCAAATTTAAATTAGCCGTGCAGGATGGCTAAATAATATTTGCGCTCGCAACATGAAGTATGCTTATACAGGAGTGTGCTACAGGCATTTTTAGCCTACGAGCCGAGAGGGGTTTTGTGGTCGATGGGCACAATGGGCTCCACTCAAGTGCTCTTTATGTATTTTCAGCTTCTGAATCCGAATTTCAAGGGTAACTTGCTGCAAAATGTATGGATAATTAATTATTAACTATTTAATTATTTGAATCGCCATAATTAGTTTATTAGTCTACTCATCAAAATTTTGTAAACTACCATACATACATTCTTCATCTTACAAAAAATCCACAGAACATTTTAGACCTGAAAAATGTTGAACAGAACTCGATATTGAATTTATAGTTGAGCGGCTATGTTGATCGCTTGCCGCGTGACTTTTTGTTGTTTAAATTTCAACATCTCTAGTTCTACTCAATAGTTTGTTAATCGAAAAAAACCTAATATATTCGTTATTCGATAAAAAAAGTATGGTACTTTGAACAATATTTATATCATAATCATTGAACTTTTTCTGGCTATTTAAACATACCATTTGTTAATAACTAATGACCCGTACCTTTTAGGATAAGCCACTCTAGATATTTGCATTTAACTCATAAAAATACATAAAAATCGTAAGCGTGGCTTATTAGTAATCAGTAAAATTATTAATTATTAAGAGTTTAATTGTTTAAGCAGCTATAAACAAATTATCAAATAACTCAGTGACATTAGGCGGTGTATGTTTGATATTATGAGAAATTTACAGGATCTTAAAAATTTGAAGAATTTTAATTACATCTTAGGATATTTGTAATTCTGTACCTGCCGAGCAGGCAGCTAAGGCAACCACCACTTCGCGATGTGCCTCCTAGCACGTGTTTTACGTATATTCTGACGCTTTTGTTCAGAAATCCACCTTGGTTCCTAGACTACTTGCCTTTCTCTGACGCCTGATGTACTTGTTGTTGGTGCATCGATAACGTCTACGCCTGGCTTTGCTTGAAACTTACGTTGCAAGTTTTTTTCTTTTCGACAAGTTTTGCCGACATTACAAGCGTACAATTTTGTTAGCGTACAAAATGTAGGATAGATCTGCGCACGGGTAAAATCAGAAGCAATCGAAAACGTAAATAGAACATGTGACCCTTCTATCTACCAGATCTCAATGTTTACAAACATTCAGCACAATGAGCAACCATCCATGCTAGTTCCCTCATTCTGTCGCCTCTCAAAGCGAATATTTCTGTGCTTACGATTCTGAGTTAGCATAATTAGACTAACAACGACTGCTCATAAATCTGCGAGACAATATTATAGAAACAACGGCGTACGTGCATGCAGACCTACATTTCTCAGGCGCTCTTAACAAATCCTCTTGCTCTTTACGTGCTTGCCAGAGCGCTCGGTGAAAATAAATCAATTTTAGCTTATATCTTGATAAGAGAGAAATATAGAGATTCTATTTTTTAACGTTCAATTTTGTTTTGTATAAGAATATGTAATAGCTTGAAGTCGAGCTTACGAAAACTGCAATGTATTGGCATTCCTTAAATATGACTGATAAATCCGGCATATTAATTTAACAATTTTCTTCATTTTTTAATGACTTGATATTCAAGAATCATACTTTGATATTTTTTCTGATACATATCATTGCAACCTCCATATGTATTAATAGCATCAATAGAAGATCTCTGAACTGTACTCCAAACAGTATCTAATAACGAGAATATACAGCAAATAAAGTAGACGTCTCGATCAATCAACAAAATTAGATACCTTACTACATTGAATAAAAAACACTGTCGAGCGGTCTAAGCGATAACAAGTATAAGAATTACTCCATGAATTATAGACCTAATGGAATTTTCAGTGCCAAAAATATCGGGTGCTCATCTCTAAGTTGTATTATTATTTTTTTAACAGC
The DNA here is from genome assembly GCF_024137745.1 of Phymastichus coffea. Lineage (NCBI taxonomy): Eukaryota > Metazoa > Arthropoda > Insecta > Hymenoptera > Eulophidae > Phymastichus > Phymastichus coffea. The sequence continues at coordinate 80,962 of NW_026707032.1, read as the reverse complement.
CACAAGCTCTCTTTATACGGTTTTTTGCTGATGTTTTATTTCGAGGAGCCATATGATCGTTCATAAATGTCGAACCTCAGAATGAGATCGCTCGGCAAAACAACAAGCTGTGAAGGATGTAATTAGACGTCTTTTATGTACGAGCAAAAACCTTGATGGTGGGGAGACAAATAGCTGTACAGGGACGTCCGTAGTACGTTGCTAACCGAAATGGGGATATTTTCAAGCTCGGATCAGTCAGGTATGCAAAACTTTAGTAAAAATTCGTCTAGCTTGAAAACTTTACTTTTTAATTTTATTTTATCAAATGCGAATATAAATTACACGCAAATAACGTGATTTTTGCGGATTGTCAACTTTAAGAAAAATACATTTTATGATTATACATTGTAACCGAAATAAAGATAATTGGTTAAAAGTTACCTGCACTCGAATTTCTTTTAGGTTTTGACGTAGCTGTCGGTCCATGTCGGGCTGTTCTACGTTTTCTTGGTGGTTGGCATGATCCAGTAAAGCCGCAAACGCCATTTACTGTGTTTTTGTTCATTTTGTCTACGTCCACTATGTTCATATTCTCGTGTCTCGTTCAAACAATTGAAGTTTTCAGAGGCTGGGGTGACTTGAATTATGTGATTGAAATACTTATCATCGATGACATTCCAATTTGCGTGGCAGTCATGAAATTCATCGTGTCCTTCTATAACAAAGACAGTGAGTTGAATTAGTAGATAGTCATTAACAGCTTTGCTTTATTTTTATCATTTGGAAAAACTTGTGAATACAAAATCTATAAGTTTTATTGTACGTGAAATCATAATCATTTTCACAATACTGGATGCTCTCGAAAGCTCACTAGATATTGTTTTAAAGTTTTGAAAAGATTAGTTATATTGATGGAGAAAGATTGGCAAAAAATGTACGCAGAAGCAGATTGGGAAATAATGTGGGAGACAGCTCGCTTCAGCCGAAAGCTGTCGTTGGTGTGCATTCTTTTGGCCGAAGGTACGATCACAGCACAATGTATGGTAGTACTGATGTTTAATGTGTACATCAAAGATGAGAATGATCGGCCTCTCTACATGCATTCTTACTTCCCATTTAATACTCAAATCAGTCCGAACTACGAATTTACTTGGTTCGGTCAGTTTATGTGTACCGTTTACGCGGCCAGTGCTTTTTCGTCGGTAGATGCATTCTTTGGTGTTCTTGTATTACACCTTTGTGGACAATTATCAGTGTTAAAGAGAAATTTGAAGGAGCTTGTAAATGACCCTAGGGAAAAGATGGATCCTGATGAGTTTACCAGAAAAATTGCGGCACTCGTTGATCGTCATGATCATTTGAATATGTAAGTGTAAATGATTATTGATGTTGAGAAAAAAATAGCGATTGGTTGAGGTTTATGCTTTTAGGTTCGCGAAAACTTTAGAGGATTCGTTCAACTTGATGTTTTTACCGCAAATGATTGGCACATCTCTTGCTATGTGTTTGCAAGGATATCAGTTGGTAGTGGTAATTGTCATCTTTGATAAATATACTTCTATGAAAAATCAACAACCTAAATCGAATGTTGATAATTAAATCCGATCAGGATCAATATATTTGCTATTGGTTATTAATACTTAACGACGTAGTTTACGAAAGAATTATAATCAGATAAAACAATTTTTTCTTTTATCTATTACTTTTTGTGAGGAAATAACTGTTTATTTTATTAATGATTTCATTAGAATATATTATTATTTTTTAATATTTAACAATTGTCTTCATTGTAGATATCCACTGCTTCTGAAGAAGGTTTGCCTTTATTGCAAATCTTTCACATGGTTTATTTCACCAGTTGTTTTTCGTTTAGTCTCTTTATCTACTGCTACGTGGCCGAGAGACTTCAGTTTGAAGTAATATTTTTACGAATCTCGTGTAACTGATATTTGCTACCTATTTATCTTGAATTCAACTTTTCATCGTTCTAGAGTACAGAAATCGACTATGCAGCGTATCAATGTGATTGGTATAATTGGTCTCCGAGGAATACACGACTTCTTCTATTATTAATGGGTCGAGCTCGTAAGCCTTTGGAAATTACAGCGGGGAAATTCTGTGTATTTTCATTGGGACTTTATTGCAGTGTAAGATTACCGAGTGAAAACCTTCTTTTATTGTTTGGAAACAAAATAATTTCTATTGCAGATTTTGAAAAAATGTGGAGGGTATATTTCAATGCTTTTGGCAGTCAGAAAACGCCTCGTACAAAATTAATTTAATCGTAAACTAACATTTGAAATTTCAATTCAAAATTAAATATTTTAATTTATATTTATTGTACTGTAATCTAATTAGTAATATCACATTAATATTTTTTATCCCATTTTAAGATTTTTAACCACGTAGGTAGATTATTACTATTTATTAAATGTTTTTTAAATTTATTCAATCATGAATCTCTTCATACGTAAAATGTATCGTAACATCTTGATAACTTGTAATAAATGACCTGCCTCGGTGATATTGAAGCACTATTCAAATACTATAGTAGCATTTATAGGAAAATCTTCAATCTTTTCCACAGAATGTATTAAATCGTTCTTTACGCGAAAAGAAAATATTACAAATTTATGACGTTTAATGATATTTCTACCACAATCCTCGGATGCACATAAATCTAAAATTTTATTTTTTTAACAACATTCAAATGAAATGTAAAAATTTACAAATAAACAACGCTTTGCTACGAGGCTAAGATATACAACTTACTTGATAGAACAACCAGCAATAAGCGGTTTCTCTACAATGACAATGTGCAAATGAATGCTTATGAATATTCTATTGGCAATTCAGGCTAAATAATCCGCTGATTAAGCATTGAACGTAAAGATAAGTGCGCGTATTTCATATTTAATTAGAAAACTTGTATCTTTGCGAATACTGTCCGGCAAATCGAGTATAAAATTATACTGTATAATTAATATAATTGTTCTCATTATGCATATATTATTATGTGGCATGTGTACGTTGGAAACTTACGTAGATACGCCGAAGTATCAAGATGGCAGAAAAAAGATCAGGTGAGATATTCATAGACAGCATGAGAAATTATAAGGAGCAAAAATTAGATGCTGTGATTTGGCATTTCCAGTATAATTTGTCTTAAAATACCTCATTGCAATGAATGCAAAGAAAAAATAAATGCGAAAATTATCTCTTAACAAATCAATATAATGCTGTGCTATGTGTTCGTAGTAATACGTATATATTTTAAAAATTAGGCTTTGACACGGCATTTGGAGTAACCCGTTGGGTTATGCAAATCCATGGAATCTGGCCGGGATTCAGTGCCTCGAAGATAAGAATATTACGCTATGCCTTTTTTCCATCGGCGTTCATGATTTTAGTTTTTATAAATATACCACAAACAGTATTGCTATTTCGACTGGATGGCAATTTAAGTGCAATTTTGAATGTTCTCACTCTTGCCAATGTTCCAATTGGCATTGCTCTAGCAAAGTTAATTGGCGTGAGCTTTAATCAAGAGGGTAAATAGCACATCTTCGTTCATATTATTTATACGTAGATCGATCATTATTTTTTTTTGTCAACTTGACATTACATTTTTAAATAAATAATAATTATTGTAATTTCAAATAACAACTAATAATATAAAGATTCTTATTATCAAACAAAACAGTGCTTCAACATCTAATAGTTTCAATTTCTAAGGACTGGGAAACAACAAAGAAGAAGTCCGAATTAGAGGTAATGTGGCAGAAAGCAAAAACAAGTCGATGTCTATCCATAGTTTCCATTATATTAGGCGAGGGTACGACTTTAGCATACACCATCCGAATGTTTTACGTTCTCTTTAATAATGAAGATCCAATTAAACCACTGTACATGCATGGTAGCTTCCCATACGATATTCAAAGTAATCCAAACTTCCACGTCACTTGGGTACTACAGATTATAGCAACTCTCATATCATCCGGAGTTTTTTCCGCTGTGGATGCTCTTTTCATCAGTTTCGTATTGCACCTGTGTGGACAGTTGACGAATTTGCGAGTAGCGTTTAGTAAAGTAGGAGAAAATGGACCTACTAACGGTCCGAAATTTGTAAAGTTAATGATAGTGCTGATTAGGAAACATCGCCGAATCAACGAGTGAAGTATATGAAGCCTTTCCTATTCTACGGAGCCAAACATTTATTACCATTTCTTTTCATAGATTTGCAGATATCATCGAATATAGTTTCAATATGATGTTTCTCTGCCAAGTAGGTTTATCGACGCTATTACTTTGTTTGCAAGGATATCTATTTGTGATAGTACGTTTGTTTATACTATATAAAATCTGAATGTTTACATAATTTTTCAATATGTTTTCAATGATAGACAATAACATCTGGACACATTGTTCTCGTGGAAATGATTTTTATGCTTTATTTCACTGTTTGTTTCACATTCAGTATTTTGATATACTGTTATATTGCAGAAATTCTACGTGAAGAGGTGAGTAATCTCAATATTTTTTACGTTTGAAAAAACTTAACGTTATGTTGTAGCTATCGAATAAATTTCGCATGTTTTCTAATATTTAGAACAGTTAGAGGGATATTTATCGATTTTTAACGAGAAAAAAAAAATTTAGTATTAAGATTCAGCTTATCATTTAAAAGAGTAACATAAGCTCGATCTTGAACTTTTTTTAACCTCTATAATCTTATTAATAACGAAAGAATATAATATTCAATAGCTTTAGCATTATTAATATCCTATTAGTAATAAAATATTATCATTAGATATTTCAATCTATTTACAGGTTGTAAAGTTAGGTATGGCAATTTTTTACTGCAAATTGTATAATTTACCTGCAAAAGAAGCTCGACTGCTGATTGTATCACTACTTAGGGTAAAAAAACCGCTGGAGATAACAGCTGGTAAACTATGTGTGTTTTCTTTGAATTTATTTTGTGTTGTAAGTACATTATAGTTGAAACATTTATTACCGAAGTTACTCCTTTTTATCTACGATATTTTTAATAGATTTTAAAAACTGCTGTTGGTTACATATCTATGCTTCTTGCAGTAAGAGATAAATTAGCCTGACAAAACACCTATATAAGTCTCTAGTAGACTAATAATCATAATGTTCCAAATATAAAATTTAAATTACAGTAAGTAATCATATTGGAAGAGATGATCTTAAGTGATGGAATAAAAGTTATGTATTCTATTATAATCTCAATCAATTGAAAAATTATCAAGGATACTATTATTTTTTTAATAATACAATTTAATTATATAATTAGGAATAATTTAATTAAGTTCACTTTTATAAGCATTAGAAGTTGATATTTATTCAATGTTTCTAATCACTACATCAGCACTGCCACTATATATAATTTTTGAATTATTGAAAACAAAACTTTATATCAGTTGGTACTATTCTCTAACGTACTACAACAGTGGCAAGATCGTCGTCGTACGTGTTTTACTTAATAATTGACGATAAATACTCATCCACGCAAATACTGACATTAGCATCTTGAAACAGTGTAATGGTCGTAATAGGTGCTTTTACAATATGAAGTTTTTAAAGAGATTTCGAATTAAGTATGTTTTAATGAGTTTTGGGTTGTAGACTATAGCACATAACATTCTGAAAACAGCTCTCCATTAACGCCGATAATAATTCACGAGCATTGTAGATCTTCAAAGCAACTGTGACAGTAATGGGGATATTGGAAATATAGCCAGTTATGCAACAGCTTCTATCGAATGCCCTGCCATGAATTTGAAAAACGGTAAATTATTTTTTCGTTTGTTGTTGATTGATATTCGCAATCAATACAAGGCTTCAAAGGTTTAATTAAGGAACTTAAATTACATAACTTAATTAATTAACTTGATTTAGTTTTGATTTATTACATGATAACACTTGAATCCTTAGGTATTATGATTAATAAAAGCATGATTTAAATAAGACTTTAATTTTCAACAATTTAGGTTTTGATCATGCAATCGGACCTTGCCGATGGCTAATGCGTGCCATGGGCATCTATCCAGATCCATTAGTAAAACGTGCAGGAATATATCGAGCCCACTTTTTGATAACAACAGTGATCATACTTATTTTTTGCAATATTTCACAATCCGTAACAGTAGCAAAAGTGTGGGGCGATCTAAACGAAGTCATTGAAGTTGTAACGGAGAATTCCGGCCGTACTCGTCTGAGTTGCTTGCGGCCGTCCGCACATATTATTTATTCGGGGATTCGGGAAGCAAAAGACGTTCCCACGACTGAATAACGCGTCGAGCATAAACACGTTAAGCGCACAGATTCGAAGTCGGGATGAGGAGTGATACGGCGGCGAATAAACACAACAGCGGATTAACACTAATCCTTTAATCGTCAACAATGAGTTACAATACAGCGATCTCGCGCTTATACACTACGAACGGCACAACAATGAATCCGAACGCGAAAGGTGAATCGGCGGCTGATCAGCCTGCCGATTCCCTTTATAAATTAGACCGTTACAATAATGCCCGACAAAATACTTTTCGGTGATAGGCCATTAACGGGTAGCCAGCAGGTCTGCTGTGCTACCAACCACAGACCGACGCCCGAACATGCAAGAGAGAGAGATAAGAGGAAAATACGGCACCGACCTCGACCTTCAGTCTCTCCGACGGCTGGAGCGCTCTGCACTGTGACGTCACTGGTGTGCTCCCGGCCGTATCGCTGGTACATTTGTTGTCGTCGCTATCTGTCCTCTAGCTCGCCCTCTTGCTCGCTCCGCAATATTGCTGCCTCGATCTCAACCCGCTCGCTGTTGTGGCACGTCACGTTCCTCGCGCGCTCGCCCGCGCACCTCGCCGGTTACCCGCACGCACCGGTGCCGGGTATCTTGTGGGACACGGCTGGGCGCGACCCAGCCTCACGCTCTATCACTCGTCCGCGCACCGGGCGTGTCTCCGGAATGAACAAGACGTCGGCGAGGTCGCGAGGCCAACTCGGAAAAACCGCGACCTTTCGGTTTATCCGCGCGCGCGACTTTCTCCGCTCAATGCCTAGCAGAGACTCTCCAATTTTTCCGCGGCGAATCGGCAATTCGAGCGCTCTCTCACTCTCTCTCTCTCTCTCTCTCTCTTTCTCTCTTCTTCTGCGCCATCTGCGTCGCTCCAGCAGTCAGCTCAGCCCGTGTTCAGCACCTCGCAAACAAAAGGTCCAAGCATGAGCGTGTGTGCCAAACGTACACACTCTCAGCCTGGCGCGGCGCACGGATATTTGCGAGAGCTAAACGGACGAGATCGGCCTAGCCGAGATTCTCCGTCACAAAGTATTGACAACAATGGACATGCCGATCGGAATGGCTCTCTTCAAATTTTTAGGCTTGCGCTACAATGGTTATGGTGTGTATCATTCTTCATCATTTGATTTGAGCTTGTTCTGTTAATGTCAATTTGAATAACGAATCTTTTCATTTAAAAAAAGTTTTGCGCCCACTTATCTTAACGATGCTCAACGATTGGAAATCGCCGAAGACCAAAGAACAACTCCAAATAATGTGGAGAAATGCCAAAATTAGTCGACTCATGTCCATTACCATAATTTCCTTAGCTGAAGGGACTTGCGTTACGTATTGTATAGCGACGATTCTCTACACTCGTAGTGAAAATAAGAAACACGCTCTGTTGGAAGAAAACGCGACTCATTTATTGCGAAAGAATTTCTTCAAGGCGGAATTTTTCTACGACACGCAAAAAACTCCTCAGTACGAGATCACTTGGTTTTTCCAATGTGTTTCCATGTTTTTAGCTGCTTCGGCTTTCTCGTCTACCGATGCTTTATTTGGCACTCTTGTATTGCATCTCTGTTCACGGCTTAACGTGCTGAGGGATAATATTAAACATTTATCGTTGTCTTTGACTGAAAAATGGGATGGCGATTCTTATAATCAAATTCTTTCTAACATCATTCGAGAGCACATATTTCTTGAGAGGTTAATCTTCTTTCTTGATCGAGTGGTTTCCAGATACAATTATATCGCTTGATAAATGTTATGCATATAATAATTTACAGATATGCTAAAAGCATTGAAGATGCTTTCAACATCATATTTCTTGTACAAATGATAGTCTGTTCTGTAGTGATTTGTCTCCAAGGTTATGAAATTGTTATGGTGAGTACAATAATATCAATCTGATACTATCTACTGGTTACTTGAATATTGTTAATTTTATTTATTCAGTTGAATACATTGATTATCTATTCTCTATTATTCGTAAATTTAAAAATCGGATATATTTTCGCATAAGACTATCATTCTTGCACTATGTATGCACTGATTTATGCCGAAATGATTTCATTTTCAACATTTCTTTTTATTCATGACTTACATTGAATTCAACACAGTGCAACTTTTGTACCATGGGTCGATGTAGTCCTGTGAGTAAATTTTAAATAGAAACATTAAAATCTGCTGTATCTCATTATGGCAAAAATCCTTACAAACTGACAAGTATTGTTTTCATAAATACTACTTGTATTTACATAACATTTCTGCCTTTCATGAAATATGATACTTTACAGATTTCAACTAAAGGCGTCGGTCTTTCAGTTTTCGAACTTATTTACATGACGTATTTTATACTATGCTTTATGTTTAGCTTATTTGTATACTGTTTTGTATGTGAAGTTTTACGCAAAGCAGTAAGCATTCAATATTGAATAAATGCTAAGTTAACTTGAGAATGTTCTAATCAAATACTTTCACAGTGCATGGATATTGGAGATGCTGCTTACGAAATAGATTGGTATACCTTTCCTGTGAAAAATGCAATGCCTCTGATGATGATTATATTGAGAGCCAAGAAGCCATTTCAAATAACTGCAGGAAAATTTGTAGATTTTTGTTTGGAATTATATTGTAGTGTTAGTATCATATAACTCGAATTGTTTTCTCCTTACTTAAATACAAAAAAAGTCTCGAGTTTTTCTAACATTCTGTGGATAACGATGCATGCATACTTTCATGCGTTGTCTTATTCACTAACTTTCGCGCAATTAATTACCTATTTACTCATTTATTTTTATAGATATTGAAGACGTCGGGTGGGTATTTGTCAATGCTACTGGCAGTAAAAGATAGGATCGACTGAATAATGATATTGATTGAAATATTATTATGATATTAAGGATAAGTATAAATATGTTTGCAATGATCGCAAGATAAAAATACGATAAATATTATGAACCATAATTTACAAAGTTATAGTAAGCTTCAGCGCACTGTATTTATTTCTTTATCTTCATACTAATAAATATGGGATAATAAAAATGTATACAAGTTGTACACATGTTCATAAAAAATATAATAATATAAATCAAGAAATAAGCAGGAACCAAGGCAGAACGAGCAAAATGAGGATCGTGTTGGAGATAATAAAATCAATCCTCCCATACAATAAAGGTGGATAAGACAATGTACTGTAAATTGTCTATTTCTAATATATCTACAAATACAAATTATCTATGATTTGATGATCTATTAGCTGGGAGATTGACCTATCTCAAGTGAGATAAGGTGATAAGTTATGTATAAAAGTCTGCAGTTAGAAATTCTCTTAAATAGTTTTAGGTAAACGACTTGATTGCTATATATCGAAATATAATTGTGAAACTTCAGCTATTATATGCAATAAAAAATCTTTAATTTTCATTGTACAATAGAAGTCTTGATATTGCGATTGGATCTTGCCAATGGCTGATAATTTTTTAAGGCATTTATCTACATGACCGGCCATCTAGACCCATTATCAGTCAAACGTAGATAGATGCCTCTTATCCATTCATCCTTTTACTGATAAATACATCGATTGTCTTCTTTATCTGAATTATTTTACAATTAATATGATGGATGAATATTATTATTTTAACGAATACAAAATTTTCAAATGGGATAATGGTGACTCTTAGTATATGATTATTTCTCGTGTCATCCAAGAACAAATACTCCTTAAAAGATAATATGTTTCAAATGCCATTTTTCTTGTGCAAATCATAGTCAATGGTTATTTGCCTTTGAAATTATGAAATTATTATGGTAATTGTAGAAATATTCATTAAAATTTGTTTTGTTGTCGAAAAAATCTATTGTTTGTTCTTTCTTAAATGCAGATCAAGGCTCTTTCTCTTTCATGTCACTTAAACATTTTATTGAAAATTTACAATAAAAATTTCTTTTTATAAATTAATTATACAAAGAAATATGTATATAGCGAAAAAACATTAACGAACATTTTCTTAGCATGACATTTATTTTGTACATTATTAACCAATGGAGTGAAAGTATTTGCAAGTCCATAACACGTGTAAATTGACATGCGAGACGAAGCCAAGGTATAAAATACGTGCTAGGGGCTTGCCATTTTCACTCCCGTGGCAAAAAAATTATATACTATTCTTTTATCTACAGCGCGTTAGATGCGTATTGTGAAACCTGATACCCGGGTTTCAAGACATACTTTGTGCGCAGTAAGGATAAAGAAATATTTTTGGTGTATAAAGAAATATAATTTTAGATTTCAACCCAATAAACTACATAATGATTTCATAATTCTCATACAGTTTGACTTTTTGTAAATATCTAAATCATCCATTCTATCACGACCAAATTGAATACCTGTTATGTAGTGCAACATTCTTTTAAGGATACTATCTAACGACAATAAAACGTGCACTACTCGAAGAATTTTCCTGGAACTATTACTTATAAGATATAATAATTTATATAAATACCTTGTACTTGTTAATGAATATTGAATTCTTTATAGTTTCCAACTAAAGACACCAAATTTACACTTTTTAAAATTATTTATATACCGTTCTTTTTGTATTATAATTTTTGTTCAGCTCATTTATATACTGTTTCATATCTTAATTATTGCGTAATGAAGTCAGCATTGAAAATTATAAATTTTAATTCAATTTTCGATAATGTCTACCTAATACTTCTTCACTGTATGAAGTTTGAAGACGCAGCTTATAAAATAATTGACGGATAAAATTTTCCTGTATTCTAGAAAAACCTCTATGTTAATTACGTTAGAGCACAGAAGCCATTTCAAATCGCTGATAGAAAATTAGCAGAATTTTCTTTACGATTGTATCGCGGTGTTTATGTAATTAAAGAAGGGTTTTTTTTTCTTATAGAGTATAATAATTCTGAATTTTTATCCAATTTTCTATCGTGAACATGCGTATTATTTTGTTTGTGGCCGTGCGTGTTAGCAGATATGAAAATTGAGTAATTATCTGTTTATGCTGCAGGATGTCGAAGACAGACTGGAATAAATAAAACATTGCTATGAACTAGACAATATAAATAGTGATGTATAATGTGGTGTACAACTATCAATAAATAAAAGCTAGTATAGTGTGAATAAGTTCGGTATTTGCGTGTCTAAACTTGATCTAATTATATTTCTAGTAAATTCTATCATCCGATGCACTCATAAATTATTTTATTGTACAAAACGGAATAAAAAAGTACAATATTTAATGATTTATTATGAATATTGCTATGGCCTGGACGAAAATTTCCAACTATTACTCAAAATTTCAAATTTATAATATAAAAATATTAACTATTTATCATAATTTTTAATAGTTATTCTATTCTTGCATGATCTAAGGTCAAACTGAATGCAACTCAATGGACTTCTATCATTCTTAAAAAGAAATAATAATCGATACAAGTATTTAACTCTTATTATGCTGCTTTATCTTTACCTGAATAATGTGCTCGAACTAAAGTAGCTCTTCTACGTACTTCGTTACCAAAGATTATGAATTAAGTAATCGATAACGAGATGGGCAATGCTGAAGAGCGCTCGTTGCAGCTAATTATTGATGGCACATTATAGCGATGAAACCATACACTGAAATTTCTTTGAAAAGTATGTGCGATGATGGAGGATACTGAAGAAATAATCCAAAACTCCATGAATTAAGAACGTTGTAATGAGTTCTAAGTAATCTACAGGTTACGTTAATGCGTCTCTATAACACTGGAAAAAGAAAGGAGCTGTTGCAACTGTGGCGAGAATATCTGAACAACAGTTAGTTGTTTATTAGCTTTTATATCGAAATTATGGCAAAGAGTTTCGCAAACGGTAAAACGTATTTTCTTATATTATAGACAAATTTAAATTCTCCGAAATTTCACTTAGTTAGAAAACTTTAAATTTAGCCTTGCTTTTACTCTGCAATTATCGTACTATACAAAATCAACATATGTAGTTTTTGGAATTAATTAAATTTTGAATAAAAAGATAGGTTTTGATGTTGAAATGGGACCGTCCCGAAGAGTTATGAGATTTCTTGGCATTTATCCGGATCCAAATAAAAAGTATAACTTGGCATCTCGCTTGCACTTTCTGATACCGGCATTTGTTATGCTTTACTTTTGTAATGTACCACAATCACTGAAAGTAATTGAAGTTTGGGGCGACCTAAATGCAGTCCTTGATGTGTTAACTGGATCCGATATTCCCATTGGAGTTTCATGCTTTAAACTACTAAGTTTGCGTTATAACGTTGATGGTGAGTATTTATTGATCATTATAAAATTATTTTAACTATTCTTAAATGTGTATCACATCAATGCCAATTCTAATTACCATGGTAAAATGTGAGTTTGAAAAATGTCAAGTGTTGAGCCGTCTAACATCATCAATGTCTGATGACTGGAAGTCATCAAAAACTAAAGAAGAGCTTGAAGCAATGTGGAAACGTGCTAAACTTGGTCGACTAATGTCCATCATTCAAATCTCATTGTCTGGAGCAACGATCAGCGCATATTTTATAGGCGCTCTTTTTGTATTTATCAGCGAGCAAAAGCAATACTATAAATTCGACAATAACAAAACAGATAAAATCAGAACACTGTACCTGAAATCGGTCTTTTTGTATGACGTGTCAAGAAGTCCTATGTTTGAGATAACGTGGATTCTGCAGGTTTTTTCAGCGTTATTCGCTGCAACATCTTTTTCGTCAGTTGACGCCTTTTTTGGTGTTCTTGTATTGCATCTATGCGGACAACTTCGTAATTTACAGGAAGATATGAAGCGATTATCATTGGCTCCCACGAATAGTTCAATCAGGCAATGTTACTCGGTAATTCTATCCCGTATTGTTCAAAGATATGAATATCTTGAAAGGTTAATATTCTATTTGAATTAGTATTCTCATTTTTATTCAATCAATTAATACTGAAATCTCTTCAATTATATTGGCAGCTTCGCAAAAGATATTGAAGATACATTCAACGCTACGTTTCTTGTGCAAATGATAGTTTCATCAGTGGTGCTTTGTCTTCAAGGTTATCAACTTGTTATGGTAAGAAAATTTAATTTGTACTGGAATTGTGCATATTACTATTATTAATTATTATTTTTATTGAAATAAAATTATTTTCTAACGAAATTAGATGGAAGTAATATATTTTATTAATTATAATATGATTAATTAGTGATAAGAAATTAATTTTTATTTTATTTTGGGTTTGAATTTATTGTTTCAAAGTTGACAAGTACAGAAGATGGAATTCCATTTATAGATCTTATGTTTATGATATGGTTTACACTTCTATTTCTGTTCAGCTTATTTATATACTGTTACGTTTCTGAAGTTTTGCGAAAAGAGGTAACAATTGAATTTGTATAATTTATGTAGTATAGTAATGAAGTATTTCAGTAAATATAATGTTTCAGAGTACGAGAGTTGCAGACGCGGCCTATGAAATTGACTGGTATAACCTTCCTGTGGCAAAATCGAAGCCTCTGATAATGATTATGTTGAAAGCGAGACAACCATTTAAAATTACTGCTGGAAAATTTGCAGATATTTCTTTGGAATTATATTGCAGTGTTAGTATTATGCAACACAACTATTGCAAAATTAATAAAATATACGTATATCAACGTATTAAAATACGTTGATTAGAGAAGTAATATCATGCATTTTGTAAACTTCAATATGCAAATCTGAGGTCTTGAAAGCCCTCACTTATTATTTTTGGAAAAGTGATAAAACATATATTCGTTGGTTACTATGCAATATGTCGATGTTAATTGTAAGAGAAATTTTCTAATGCAAAACAATCAGTCTAATTAGAAAAATGTTACAGATTCTTAAAATGGAAATGGGGATCTACTTTTAGATAATAATACTTTATATTAAATCGATGAAATTGAGATTTATCTAATAATCGGTGCTAGCTTGATAAGGATTTGCATTTTGTATTTATCCATAAACAAAAAACTCACATGAGCTCATGCTATTGGTAACATACTTATATGGAATCTGACTTTAAATATTTGAAAAAAAAAAAAAAGAAACTCTTTACTATAAACTATTTAATTTATTTTATTTTTGGTCCGCACAACATTCAGATATTATTTTTACAGATATTGAAAACATCAGCAAGCTATCTGTCGATGTTACTTGCCGTACGAGATAGATTATCCAGTGAATGAAAGTTTCGCCAAATCTATGTTAATATTTATGAAAGTAGTGTAATATAAAAATAATAGATAATACAGTATAAACATGCGATTAGTTATCGATAGAATTCATTTTACTTTCCTCTTTATCTGAAATTCAAATAGATATAAACATTTTTCAAAACGTTGTAGAAAACTAATAGCTATTCATAAATTATGACAAATCTATTATTCACAATTTGTAAATTAGCCCTAATACTTGGTACTTTGCCACAGTAATCAATTCATTATAATGGAAATACTGTAAAAAATTCCAATTGAACTTCTATAATAACTTCAGTTAATCACTTATTATAACTTTAGGTGATGAATCCATCCTTATAAAAATTATGGCAATATTACATGCGTATTTAATGTAATATTAGAAAAATATTTAGAAATATTTCAAAAATTTGAACTACAAAAATAATTTTAATAACCACATTCGGCAGAGAGAAATGTATCATTCATTTGAGAGTCAGTGTTTCCTTTAACGAAAAGATTCGCGTAAAGACGCAATATTGTTAATTAACTATTTTTGTTTAAACTTTTACAAAATGCACACTTTATCTAAATTGTTTTCGAAGAAATCAAATCGAAACTATGTGAATTTTTTAATACTCTTTTATCTTTTTATTTTTTTCTGATCTTTTCCACTTATACTATTCTTAACTGAAGGAACTAAAGGTACTTGCTAATGTACATGAACGCCATCATTACAGTTTTCTATCTTCAGTGTGTGTGTGTGTGTGTGTGTGTGTGTGTGTGTGTGTGTGTGTGTGTGTGTGTGTGTGTGTGTGTGTGTGTGTGTGTGTGTGTGTGTGTGTGTGTGTGTGTGTGTGTGTGTGTGTGTTATCTTACGTGTTGGTCGATGCATATAGAATCGGAAGAAAATATCCAAGCGGTATTTCGTTTCAATGTACTCATAAATGAAGTAAACGATAATGAGATGTCCACTGTTGAAGTGCGCATGTTTGAGTTAATTATTGACGACAAATGGTAGTAATGAAAATGTGTACTGCGGTTACCGGGAAAAACGTCCACAATCACAAGACCCTTCGAAAATGATCAATTTTGCAAAGAAGCCATACATTAAGTACATTATAATGAGTCTTAATTAGACTAGCAGCTAAGCGAATGTGTTTGAAGCAGCTATTCAAACTCAACAATAATGCACTAGCAGTATAGATCTTTAACATAGCTGTAAAAATGGTGAGGCATTGAAAAAAAATAGTTAGTTTGACAGTTGCTTTAATAAAAATCACATCATGAAAGCCAGCGGTAAATTAAAACCTTTAACAGTATAGTATCAAAATTATTATGTTTAAAGTCAATGTGTATTTCTTATCAATCTTTTAACATTAATAGCGTAGTTTCAAGTTTACATTACAAATATATAATTCACAAATCGAAATATTCTGTTATGTGATTCTTTTCTCGTTAAAATATCTTAGGCTTTGATATTGAAATTGGACCTTCTCGAGGAATTCTGCGATTTCTCGGTATTTATCCAGATCCAAAACGAAAACGCGATTGGATTTCCCACAGCTACTTCCTAATACCAACTCTAGTTATGTTTTGCTTTTGCAACATTCCACAATCGGTGACAGTAATTAAAGTTTGGGGTGATCTAAATTCCGTTCTAGACGTCTTGACTACATCTGATATTCCAATTGGAATTGCACTTTTTAAATTATTAGGTTTACGTTACAACATTGATAGTAAGTATCTTTCTATTACGTTTTTAATTATCAAAATATAAAATACATAACACATGTGTTTATTTTGAATGAACGACACAACAAAACTTAAACACTGTGTTGCAGTGTTAAGTCAACTTGTCTTATCGATGTCTAATGATTGGAAATCATTGAAAACAAAAGAAGAGCTTCATATTATGTGGAAAAATGCCAGACTTGGTCGACTAATATCAATCATCATAATTTCTTTGGCAGAAGGGACTATCATCGCCCAGTTTGCAATGGTTGTTTACTTCAGTTACAGTGAGTACAAGTGGCAGACTGTACCAGAAAACAATGTGACGGAAAGGTTCAGACCGCTTTATTTGAAAGCTGATTTCTTCTATGACGTACAGAGTAGTCCACATTTTGAGATAATATGGATATTTCAATGTTTTTCAACTATTTTTGCGGCTTCATCATTTTCTGCTGTTGATGCTTTTTTTGCTGTTCTTGTGCTACACCTTTGTGGGCAATTAAACAATTTGAGAGAAAACCAAAAAAGTTTATCTTTATTATCGGTTAACGTCAGAAATGAAGAATCTTATTCGGCAAGTCTTTCTCGTATCATAGAAAGGCATCAGTATCTTGATAGGTGAATATCCGCATAATTCTATAGTGCATTGCGCCACAGATTATATCATATACTATGTCAATCAATAGTTATCATAACTATAATTAATAAAGAAATTCTATTAACAATGTAACATTTAGATTTGCTAAAAGTATTGAAAATGCTTTTAACGTTATGTTCCTTGTACAAATGATGGCCTCTTCAATGGTACTTTGTCTGCAGGGTTATCAGCTCGTTATGGTGAGTACATAAATAAAAATAAATAAACAGATAATTTCACTTTTTTAATTTTATAAACAATTGATGATTGCGTATATAAAATTAAATTGCATTATGTGTTTTATTGACGAATTCGATAAGTACATTGCAGTTTCTATGAATGAATTGTCTGTTCTGCAGATAACAACTACTGGAAATGACATACCTCTGTTCGAACTTATTTTCATGATTTATTTCACTTTATGTTTCATGTTCAGTTTATTTGTTTACTGTTATGTAGCTGAGGTTTTACGAAATGAGGTAAAAAATGTATTTAAAGTTATATTATTAGTCACTAAATATTTCACTGAACCACTGTAGAGTATGGAAGTCTGGAATGCTGCTTATCACAGTGATTGGTACAATCTTCCGGCATCTAAGGCAAAGCTTCTGATGATCATTATTCTGAGAGCAAAGCAGCCATTTCAAATCACGGCTGGAAAAGTTACTAATTTTTCTTTGGAGTTGTATTGCAAAGTAAGTGTATTTAAATTGGTGTTTTTTAATTTATACTTAAAGGCAGTTCTATGGTTTGTTCTGTAAATTGTATATACATCTGTTCAAAAAGCTGTAGCTTGCATATATCTTCCGTTTCTATTTGTATGTAAGTTTCACGTAAATATTGAATGTTTTTAACAATGATTTAACACAGCAATTATATATGAATGCTCTTATTCTAAAAAGAATTCGTCAAAAAATAAGTAAACGCTAATGATATTTAAAAATCTTTTTTTTCTGAGACTTCTGACATATTTTATTACTATTTATGGATATTCTAACAAAACTATATTATGTATAATACGTATATTTTTCAAGTCATTAACAATTTGAATTAACTTTGCTTTTTCCCTGGAATTTAATAGATATTTGCTTTTTCTATACGCTAAATTATTGCTGAATTGGCATAGATAATACAATATTAATAATAACTTCAGAGTATTATTAGTTGATGTGGTAAATCACTAATAAAGTAAAATTTACAAAAAAAATTGTAAATCTAGGTAGTGTTATTCACAGTTTTTTAATATTCTTAATAGCTTTGTGCTTTCGTTGATACGATTTTATTGTTTTCAATATGATAAGAAATAATTTTTCTATTTTTATTATTACAGATATTAAAGTCATCAGGGGGCTATCTGTCAATGTTACTTGCTATGAAAGATAGACTATATAATTTGGATGAAATAAATAACGAGGATTAATAAAATTATAAAATATGAGTGTTTTTGACGTTATAAAACAATTATACACAAAATACGTAACCAATATTTTCTTTTGAGGACAATGATAAAATCCTTTTATTTTCTTAGAAAATTTTTACAATAGTCATATAAACTGTTTAAGAATAGTATATATGCGGCATCAATGACTTACAGATTTTATAACGATAAAATTTAATTTTCAATTGATCATCTTTCGGTCGTTTGTTCAATTCACATAGTTTTGATCTTCTTTTTCTTTTCATTCGATTCAATTGATTAGAAACGTTTACGTTCGTAGCGCTATTTTACGTGTTAATAAAATTATTATGGAATCAATTATTTTAGACAAATTATTAGGAAACATTAATCAAATTTCCTGAATACCGAGCGAATAATACAGTAGTTGAGCATCGATTAAAGTAAATAAATCGTAAATTATATTTTTTAGATTAATCCACAAATTTTTGCAAATATAAATTACAAGCTATTTAATCCAAGAGGTTTTTTTTTAAATAAAACTCAGTAATTCAAAATATTCAAGTTTTATTTTGTTTTATGCAGTAGATTACTTCAAAATTCATTTTTATCAGTTACTACATCTATAGCTTGTGACGGTAATCGTCAAGTTAGCGCTAATCATTTAACCTTATTGTTGTCCGTGAGGGCAGCACCTCCCAGGGGGGACAAAAACATGTAACGAAGGAATTCGGCACGCGAGCAGACGGAACGCGCGCGACAAGATTCGAACGAGTGAAGCATCAACCTTTGTTGTGTCCGCCCGTTTCGCTATCGTATCGCCGCTGATCCACGTGCCTTCGCTGACCGTACATCAGATCGACGAGAGGACCACAGCAGATACAGCCGTGATAACCGCCATCCAGGAGCCAGACGTCCGATCACCTGAGGCCAGGACGAGTGAACGAGTGTGTGTATGAGGTTTCGCCATCGAGGGCGAAACCATAACGTGCGCGCGTTCGCGACCGGCAACAAAAACAATACAATTAACTGTTCCGTGCTGTGCAACCCGTCATAGTGTTCTCCGGTCGCAGATAAGTAAGGTAAGCTGGCCAGCTTAATTACGCGTTCGGAATTACATGAATGAATAATAACTCGATGCTAACATTCGATGCGTGTATATAACGGCTCTAGCGACAAAGAGCAGCGAGCGTACCGGCAAAGCGTGTTGCCGATGAGCGAGCGTGTATGTAAACAAACGCGCGGGCCGACCTTTTGTGAGTTTTGAGGAAACAATAAAAGATCTGATTTAGCTTACTAACAAGTGTTTTCGTTAATTCTCTCATTTCTCATAGCTTCTACTCAATTCCGAATAGGTTATTAATGATTACAGGTTGACTGAGGCATACTTTCTCGTGCTCCCCGAATTCGTATTGAGCATTGATAGATACGCGTGTCCTTTCGAATATAATTACGCGATTTAATTAATTAAACGGTTATACCCCGTTACATGGCGCCCAACGTTAAAGAACCTACGGTGTTTTTGATAGTGCAAAACACCGGTTCTTAACAATAAACTCGCGCCCAGTCAACCAACGACTTAGGTGGCAGTCAAGTGTTGTTATGCACACTTGACACCGAAGGCCACAATAATAAACAAACACGTTAGCTAGCTTGCGAAGGCCCACCGCGGCGAAAATTTGTAAACAAAACCTGTGAACGCGTGCGAGTGCAACCGACAGATTCTAGTACGTAAACACCAGCGAATTTTGAAAGTTGCCGCAAATAATATTATACCCGTTGGCCCGGGGAAAAACTAACACCGGCAATTTTCAAACGGAATTATTTCAATTGAATAATTTTGTTCGACATTGTATTGCGTTAGCATATTTTTTTTAATATTATGTACTGCGGTTATTGGTGTTTACGTATAACGCTCGTAACAATATTTTAGATACTAACTCACACAACCGTGCTAACAAACAGTTAGTACGCCTGATAGGTAGGATCATTATATTGCGTATTGACGAGCAAAGAATCTCTCGGCAACCAATCCAATAAGCGCCCTTGATCAAGCCCTGTGTTGGCAAATAAAATTTTTTTTTATTTCTCAATTCGGCGCACCAATTATAAAATAACACTCGCACGCGCATAACATACTTGTAATTTTGCAAAAATCAACCGCAAGCAACCTAACAGAAAATAATGGACCGCACTCAGACCGAAGTAGAAAATTGGGTATGGACGCTCCAAGACGAGGAAATCGAAGAATACCTCGACCAGCTGGAGCTCAAGACAAGCGGGAGTAAGCTCTCGAGAGCTGCGCGACTGCACAACTGGCTACTCGGCGACTATTCCGCAGCGGATTTCGCGGAAGCCGACAACCAACACAGCAGTCCAGCCAAAAGAGCCGCCCTACGCTCGGAGCTGATAGTATCCATATGCCAGGAACACACAGCATCCGAGCAGGAGGGAGAACATCCGCTGGCCCAACTACTACAGAGTGCGGACGTAATATCGCGAGTCCAGCAAACCGCAATAAACATCACGAATGCCCTGGACGGCGGAGAAAATATAAACAGTAATAAAGAAATTACTATCACGGCTGACGATGGCAGCCAATTCAGACTCCCGCCGGAATTCGCGGTAATGGTACAAGACCTCATTTTCCGGTCCAGGGAACATGAGAGAAAATGGGAGGTACAAGACGCAAAGAACTTAAATGCGTCTAACCTAACCCATATAGTAGAACAGATTGTCAGTACCAACATTAAGGCTCAGGAACAAATAGACAACCTGTCAACCAGAATTAAGGCTCTGGAAAAGACCGTACACAGAGATGCACGGCAAGACGAGTCGAACAGTTCCAACGAGGAGCCACGTCCGGAAAACACGCGTAGGAGCGTAGCATTTCAAGATACGTTCACATGCCATTACGACGCCAGGCTGCCCCAGAGCACTCCAGCCGGACCCGGACTGAGGCCCACGGGGGCCGCCGGTAGGACCCCCCGCCGGACGCCCCATTTCGGAGAGGGTGGACAGCATCAACTCGGTGGAGTTAATGCTGAAGTGGATAACCACCCGCCGAGCATGTGGTCATCCCAACAGACGACAAACCCGTGGTCGACTACAAGAGACGTCGGCCGCATCGTCAGGGGATGGAAGCTCAGATTCTCCGGAGAAGGCAATGCAAGCATTGATACCTTCTTATCAAGGCTGGACAGCTCGAGGAGCAGCGCGGGACTTACAGAGGACGAGATGCTCCTGGCAGTATCCGAGCTACTCGCCGGTCCCGCCCTCGTTTGGTACGAGGCCATGCGTAGTGAATGGTTCTCGTACGCGGATTTCGAGACGGACGCCAGAGCATGGTTTGGGACCAGCAGGCAACAACAGCAGCGTCTGACGAAAGAGGTCCAAGGCCGATACCAGGGCCCAGACGAACCCGCGAACGTCTACATCGCGAACATGATGGGCCTAATGAATCGGCTGAACCCCAAAATGTCACACGAGAACCAGCTGGACCTATTACACGACAATCTGCTCCCGGAAATCCAGAGTCAAATACGGAGATCAGAAGTGGACTCCGTACGAACCCTAAATGACCTAGCCATGACGGCCCAGAATAACTTACATCGGCGAAGGATGGAGCGGACGATACCGGACCCTCAGTCGACGTTGTATCCTGAGATGGCGTATCATCCCCGCACCGACGTGAGCAAGGGCCGTAAAGGAAAGGTTGCATCTATGTCCGGCGACAAACCGGAAGTCAGCGACAGATTGGACCGCATGGAGAAGGTACTCGAGAAGGTGACGCACCAGGTCGTCTATACACCGACGCCCTCGGGGGCGGCGCCTAATCCGAGTTTAGAAGCCGTCGATGGTGAGAAAAAGGTTCCTCCCACCGACGTACTTAACCAATTGCTGTCGTCCATCAAGGAAATGTCGGCGGAAATAAAGAATATTCGCGACGACAAAAACCTGGCTTCCGAAGATAGATCCAAGAGACCAGCGACCCCCCGCAAACGAGGGAGAGAATTCTCAGGGCCAATCAAATGTCACGAGTGTGGCCTACTGGGCTATTATAGGAAGTTCTGTCCCCAGTGCAACAAGGGAAACGAGCAAAGGAGTGGATAGGTGGGGTTGATCCCACTCCTCAATCCAGTAGCCCAAACCCCGTCAAAGAGATCTCGCAGCCTCCGCCAACACCGCCCACACTGTTAGCAGCGAGAGTGTTGGGCGATGAGAGCGGGAACTCCATTAGTGACGCCAAAGATAAGCGTGGCAGAAGAGTGCACATGGAGAATGAGGGCATCGACGTTAGTAAAGCCAGCAACCCTGGACCAACCGAGGCGGCGACGAAAGAATCGCACCCGCCCTCGAGGACACGGGTAAAGGCGCGCAAGTCGTCGAAAGGAAGCCCCAAGAAGACTCCGACCGTCCGAACCAAGGAAGCTTGGACGACGAGTGCCGTCGCTCGACCACGCGTCAGCACAGTGGTTAACGCTATCAGGAATAAAGAGCTAAGCTGTGGAGCCGTCGAAACTGTTTCCCGATATTCCCCGGAACAGGAGACGCGTTGGTGGTTACCGGTGAAGATAGGGGACTTCCAAATACGGGCCCTCTATGATCCGGGAGCTTCCACCACAGCCATGGGAAGTAACGCTCTACAAATAGCGTCTATGCTGGGCGTCGGATTGAACACCACCCACGCGGGTACAGCGGGACTACCAGACGGTCGTAAGGTAACGATCGTTGGTCACGCCCTGTTGCCATTCACCGTGGGAGGGTTAACAATGCCGACGAGAGTAGCCATCCTCCCTACTCTCGCCGAGGAATGTATTTTAGGAGTGAACTTCATCAGGTTGTTCCGAGCGGTACTTGATCCAGACGATAACACGTTGTTGTTCAAGGGATCGCAGGCCAAAATGGAGCTAGAAGTAGCTAGCTTGGAGGCTGGTCCGAGATTAGCCACAATCGGACTAGCCGAGGTTACGGCTACACAACAGACTATGCTACAGAAGACCATCGACGAGGCTCTGTCCCGAGCCCCGTTGGGCTTGGGATGTGCGGCAGGCATCGAGCACGAGATTCGGGTCGGTGATACGAAGCCGATTAAACAGCGTTACTACCCAGTATCGCACAAGGTCGAGCAGGAAATGCATAGACTGGTAAGGGAAATGTTAACCCAAGGGGTAATCGAACCAGCAGACAGTGGTTGGTCGAGCCCAGTGGTTATGATTCGCAAGAAAGACGGTTCATATAGATTTTGCATTGACTTCAGAAAGGTCAACAAAGTCACTGAGCCGAATGCGTATCCCTTGCCGTTTATGCAGGATATATTAAGGCGTTTGCGAAACGCGCGCTATATATCCACGCTCGACCTCAGTAGCGCGTATCACCAGATCCCGCTTAAGATGGAATCTCGGCCGATCACGGCCTTTACCGTACCCGGACTGGGACATTACCAGTTCGTACGAATGCCGTTCGGTCTCTCGTATGCCGGTGCCACCTTCCAGCGGTTGATCGATAGTGTGATCGGTCCCGAGTTGGGCGAATTCGCTTTCGCCTATTTGGACGATATCATAGTGGTATCGTCCAGTTTCGAGGATCACCTACGACATTTAAAAACCGTGTTGGATAGGGTGTGCAAAGCCGGCCTCTCGATCAACAGAGAGAAAAGCGTCTTCTGCAAGTCTGAAGCCAAATACCTCGGCCTGTTAATCAACCGCGAGGGGATCAGGCCAGACCCTGAAAAGGTGCGCTCTATCATGGAGTACCCACGACCAGGTAACGTGCGACAACTGCGCACCTTCCTGGGGGTTGCTTCATGGTACCGCAGATTCTTGACCGACTTCGCCACACATGCTCAACCGTTAACGAGGTTAACAGGAAAAAGGAGCGAATATGTGTGGGGAGAGGAACAGGAACAAGCCTTCGCCAAAATTAAGGCACTCATGATGTCCGCTCCATGTCTGGGATTGCCAGAACCAGATGGGCAATATGTGCTGGAGACAGACGCTAGCGCTACCGGAATCGGAGCCGTCCTATTACAAAAGGCAGGAGACGGCGACCGAATCATAGAGTACGCTAGCAGAGTCCTTAATCCGGCTGAGCAAAACTACTCAGCAACGGAGCGCGAATGCTTGGCGGTCGTATGGGCCATCCAAAAGTTCCGCCCATACATTGAAGCGTACCCGTTCAGGGTGGTAACTGACCATAATAGCCTGAAATGGCTATACAACCTAAAGAATCCAATTGGACGTCTCGCCCGATGGGCCTTACAACTTCAAGGCCATACTTTCGAGATCGAATATCGAAAGGGGGCAGACAACGTATTGCCCGACGCCTTATCGCGCGCTTTCGAGCCCACGAGGGCAGAGGTTGGCGCAATAGACCAGCCGAAGCCAAGGGACAGCGCCTGGTACACGGATCAATTCCGACGCGTCGAGAACCAACCTGAGCAATACCCAAATTGGAAGGTCGTTGGCCGGGTGATGTATCACCGGAAACCGAATCACGACCATCAAGGAGGAGACCGATATGCCGACGAATGGAAACTCGTCGTGCCCCAGGAAGAACGCAAGGTGGTGCTGTTTGAAAATCACGACCTAGAGACGGCAGGGCACTTGGGACGCGAGAAGACCTTCGCCCGCGTCGCCCAGTCCTATTACTGGCCGGGAATGTACGCAGATGTGAAAGGATACGTCCGAAAGTGCCAGGTCTGCCAACAATGCAAGGTCGAGCAACGACCGCCGCGCGGGCTCATGCAGGACCGAACATGGTCTATGCCTTGGCAAGTGGTCGCGGGCGACATCGCCGGACCCTTTCCAAAGAGCCCACGAGGGCACGAATACGTCCTGGTATTCATTGACGTATTCACGCGATGGGTCGAATGTATACCCATACGTAGTGCTAACGGCAAGACGATAGTGAAGGAACTTCGGGAACGAGTAATCCTGCGTTTCGGCACGCCAAAGATCTTCTTGTCCGACAACGGCACCGAGTTCCGAAATCAGTTGGTGGACAGGTACCTGAGAGACCAGGGGGTAAAACGGACCTTCACCCCAACCTATACCCCACAGGCTAACCCTACGGAAAGGGTTAACCGTACCCTGAAGACGATGATAACGTCGTATCTGCAGGGGAATCATAGGGAATGGGACCGAGCGCTACCCGAACTCATGTTCGCGTTGAATACGGCCGTCCATAGTTCCACCGGGGTCAGTCCGGCCATGCTAAATTATGGCAGGCAACCGGAAGCCCCGAATACGCTCCGGAAACGAATGGACGAGCTCGCCGCACAAGAGGAGAGTTTGCTCCGAATCGGACAATGGAACGAACACATGAAAAAGAGCCGTTCCACCATTCAACAAGCTCACGAGAGCGCCTCGGGTGAGTCCCTGAGGCAGGCTAAGTACTACAACGCCAAACACAGGGACCACAGGTTCAAAGAAGGTGATTGGGTGTGGAAAAAGAACCGCGTACTGTCCTGCGCGGCACAGGGCATTTCCGCGAAGTTAGCACCCAAGTTCATCGGCCCCTTTATCGTCACAAAGGTACTCGGCGCCAACTCATATCGCCTCGCCAACCAACAGGAAG
This sequence comes from Phymastichus coffea, assembly GCF_024137745.1. NCBI lineage: Eukaryota > Metazoa > Arthropoda > Insecta > Hymenoptera > Eulophidae > Phymastichus > Phymastichus coffea. Next base: position 55,092 of record NW_026707032.1, on the reverse strand, counting down.
AGGTCACAGAGCTAATACATGCTAAGGACCTCAAACCCTATTATGGACGAGACGACGACATACCGGCGAATGGGCCTCGAACGCGAGATGACGACGAGACCTCTACCACCGAGGGAGTCGAGGCGATGAGCGTCCCGCCTAACGCGAGCGATACATCGATACACGGAAACGGGAGCGCCAACACCTCAGATAATACACTCCGAAATGACGACGCGACAACTCCGAAATCACCTCGCCGTACTCGCCGTAATTGCCCCAGCCGAGTCCCACTAGATACCCCTCCTACTAACCCGACGAAGCGCCCACGAGGAAGACCTCGTAAGTCCGCGCGAACTACACACACCACACAACATCGACAAACAACTCGAGCCCCTCCTCCCATCATCGCGAAGAGGAAGAGGGGCAGACCACCGAAAGCGACAACCGTGGATGCATGATACACGGCGAACGAAGGACCTGGGAGACCGACGCTAAGGACCCCACCTTCGATTCCGGCGACGAAGGCCCTGGGCAGCCGAACAGGCGCCCACCTTCGATATTTAAAGTTGTTTGTAGGATACTAACTCGCCGGACATTTACAGGATGCAGATCACCCTCGATCAATTCGAGCAGGCGGCAGCCGCCCTCATCGGCCTGGACCTAGGTCCCGCCGTCGAGGGGGTGGTACATGCCGCGCTCCACCTACTCGCCCAGAAAAAGGAGGAAGAGGAGCGAGCACGGGTGCGAGCTCACGAGAGCTCGTCATCCGTGCTCATAGAAGAGCTCCTGGATGAGGAAAACCCCACGACGCCGGCAACGACACCCGGCATCACGCGCAGCGACGCCGCACCACCATCCGGACCACCAAAGGGGCCCATCCCTATGAGGGTTCCCACCGTATCGGTGGGCACCCAAACGGAAGAGGGCGCCCCCGACGCGAGCTGGTCCCCCAGGTTCCCGAGCCAGGCACCACCTTCTGGCAAAAGGACCTGGGAGGACATTGTTGAGGGCTTGAGGGAGGTCGAGCGAGGATGGACGACCCTCAACGCCCTCCAGCGGGCTGTGTACGCGGAATATGATGCGTACACAGCCGCGGGACACCACCCAGTAGATCTTGACCACTGGGAGAGAGTGGTGTCCCGCCGTCGCCAGTTCGCGTCGGCCCTAAGAGAGGTGCAACAACGCCTCCGCCAGGCCCACGAGGGCCCGGCGAGTGGCGACACCAACAGCCTCCCCCAGTCTCCGGCTGCCGGGATCAGAACAACGGCTCCGGAAACCAGGTCGGAGATGACGCCGCACCAGGGTTCACAAGAAGGCGGGGTAACCCTGGTGGTCAACGTGGACGGGAGCCAAAGCGGTCAGGCAACGGGGCCCATCCACATTAACCCATTAAAGCCCACGCTAAGACTGGTTGAGATAGCGACAAACAAACTGTGCTATCTTTTGCATAAGTGAAAAATAAAATATACGTATTTTTTTTTATGTTATTTTCAATTGTTTATAACAAATTATTTAAACAAATTACAAAAAAATTCATAATTATCAAAATCTAAATGCGGGAATCGATTCTGGAGGTGAAATCAAGACGAAAACCTATATAACACTTTTTTGTCAGAATTCAATTTGTTAGTGTAACGTAGGAATAAACAATTGCATGTTGGGGAGAAAAAGTGACCATGTCAAGTCCCAAGCAAAATCTATCTGGAATAGCAAAAAATAAACTGTGCTATCCTTTGCATAAGTGAAAAATAAAATATATATATTTTTTCTTATGTCATTTGCAATTGTTTATAACAAACTATTTAAACAAATTATAAAAAAATTTATAATTTTCAAAATCTGAATGCGGAAATCGATTCTGGGGGTAAAGTTTAGACGAAAACCTATATAACACTTTTCTGTCAGAGGCCAATTAGTTATTGTAATGAAGGAAGAAACATTCGGCCTCCTGAGAGTGTTTCAAAAAATCGTATAAAATGAAGCTAATTATTGTATTTATCCATCAATATTGGCATGAATTATTGTAAATATAATCGGTGGGATTGAATTATTGTTCATTGCCATGTCCTTTTTTATGACTTTTGCAAACAGGCATAGAACATTTCTCACAATACCATTCCGTTCTTGTCCGACATGTTGAAATTCCACATTTCCTAAGACTCCCATGTTTCATCACGTGTTCTTGGGATGAAGTTTCACTCTGTTTCTGTCGTTTGGGGGGACGTTTGGAAGATAACTTGTCAATATAATATTCACAAACTTCTTGAACAATATCTTTGGAACCTTTTCTTTCGTCTGGATGTAACTTATTGTAAATCACTGTAGCGTTTGCTAAGGATGCTTGGATGAGCCGTAATACAAGGCACCATGTCCATTTCTTACTTCGAATTGTAGGCATCAAAGCATTACAGTGTTGATCATGTAGATCGACGCCACCCATGTGTTCATTATACATAGAGAAACAATGAGGAAAAAGAATAGATTTTTTCGATGATTCCTGCCATCTCTGCATTTCAACTTTTGGTTCATTTCCATATTTCGAAGAGAGAATCGATACTGGTTTTGAGTCCATAACTGTAATATAATTCAATTTTGAATTCACTTCATGCATTGAAATAGTGTATCCTCTTTTAGCTTTTGATCTATTGATAAATTATAGTCAAAGAAACCAAATTGCATACAATTCTCACGAAACATATCATACAGAGTTCTAACCTTCCAGACTTTATCATTTTGATCAGTTTCTTGAAGTTTATAGAATCGTATGTTCTTTTTTATGGCAACGAAATTATTTCTAGACATAAGTTCCGCAATTACTGGACACTGAAGTATTCGCTTTTTTGACCAGTAATCACGAATACTTTTTCTAGAATTGAAGATAGTAATCATTATGATTGTAATAAATTTTTCTAGATCATCCATACATAAATCAAAATGATTTTCAGAAGTGGCTTCAATGATATGGTTTTTCATTGATTTCGAAAAGAAAACCTCAAACAACTCAAAAGCATTTTTGGATTGCAATGATGAAATAGGTGAAATATTGAAGTTGCTCTCGACATGCGGAGAAATATCATTCAAAGCATCATTTTTCCAACTGTACTTATGATTCGGTTCCAACAATTTCTGAGTACTTGTGTATGTACTTTTAACATGTTCGTAAGAACCTGATGGTAATTCATTTGATAATGTATCTTCATTTGGATCACCGTCCGAATCTCCATCTGAACTTTCATATTCATTAGGAATGAATGCTATATCAATATGTTGACCTTCATCACTATCAGAATCTTCAACTAAATTTGGTAGATCGCTAATTCTCTGTCTCGGCATTATCAGTAACGTTACCAATTTAGAACAAAATAAAAACTAAAAGTTTTCCGAAATTATTATTTCAAAGAATAGATCCAATGTATAAATGTTTTCAACCGTTAGCCCGCCACTCAAACGTGATCTCTAACACGGAAGGATTTACGAAATGAAATAAACTTATCCAATTACAGTATAAGATCTCAAAATTTATCAGTAAAAAATACTGATATGATTCCAGATACCATGTGTGAGAATGAAAACACTTATTTGTCAATAGTTTATTTCTACATAAAGATATCAAATTGAACTCTGACAAAAAAGTGTTATACAGGTTTTCATCTCAATTTTATCCCCCGAATCGATTTCCGCATTCAGATTTTGAAAATTATGAATTTTTTTGTAATTTGTTTAAATAATTTGTTATAAACAATTGCAAATGACATAAGAAAAAATATATATATTTTATTTTTCACTTATGCAAAGGATAGCACAGTTTATTTTTTGCTATTCCAGATAGATTTTGCTTGGGACTTGACATGGTCACTTTTTCTCCCCAACATGCAATTGTTTATTCCTACGTTACACTAACAAATTGAATTCTGACAAAAAAGTGTTATATAGGTTTTCGTCTTGATTTCACCTCCAGAATCGATTCCCGCATTTAGATTTTGATAATTATGAATTTTTTTGTAATTTGTTTAAATAATTTGTTATAAACAATTGAAAATAACATAAAAAAAAATACGTATATTTTATTTTTCACTTATGCAAAAGATAGCACAGTTTGTTTGTCGCTATCTCAACCAGTCTTAGCGTGGGCTTTAATGGGTTAATGTGGTCCTGGGCTCCTCGGGTGCGGATTCCACGGTCGAAAGGCCATTGTGGTCCGCCCCGAACCGTAGGAACGGGTTGCCTCTGACCCCCCGTGAGCGAGGGCTCCCACGGGGCACCCTCTCCCGCGCTCAATGGGAGGGGTGCAACGTGTGCCACTACCCCGGGGTGACCCGTACGGACCGCTGCCCGCGCGTGCGGCAACACGCCGACCTGGTCCAGGAGAGACTGGGGTGGGAGGCACGCGGCAGACCTCCATTGGACGACCAGGGCCAGGAGATACAACCAAGGCCAGCTAGGTGATGATGTCCTGCCCCCGTGGGCAGGACCACCGATACATCGCCCTGTCGTCCAATAAAGATAGATTTGACATTACTCGAACTATGATCCTTTATTATCCTTCCCCACCTCCTCCTCGGAAAGTACGGCGCTAACGGGATCATCGTCAAGGACCCTATAGGTCCAGACTGGAAGGGGGCTGTGACGGTAATCGTCAAGTTAGCGCTAATCATTTAACCTTATTGTTGTCCGTGAGGGCAGCACCTCCCAGGGGGGACAAAAACATGTAACGAAGGAATTCGGCACGCGAGCAGACGGAACGCGCGCGACAAGATTCGAACGAGTGAAGCATCAACCTTTGTTGTGTCCGCCCGTTTCGCTATCGTATCGCCGCTGATCCACGTGCCTTCGCTGACCGTACATCAGATCGACGAGAGGACCACAGCAGATACAGCCGTGATAACCGCCATCCAGGAGCCAGACGTCCGATCACCTGAGGCCAGGACGAGTGAACGAGTGTGTGTATGAGGTTTCGCCATCGAGGGCGAAACCATAACGTGCGCGCGTTCGCGACCGGCAACAAAAACAATACAATTAACTGTTCCGTGCTGTGCAACCCGTCATAGTGTTCTCCGGTCGCAGATAAGTAAGGTAAGCTGGCCAGCTTAATTACGCGTTCGGAATTACATGAATGAATAATAACTCGATGCTAACATTCGATGCGTGTATATAACGGCTCTAGCGACAAAGAGCAGCGAGCGTACCGGCAAAGCGTGTTGCCGATGAGCGAGCGTGTATGTAAACAAACGCGCGGGCCGACCTTTTGTGAGTTTTGAGGAAACAATAAAAGATCTGATTTAGCTTACTAACAAGTGTTTTCGTTAATTCTCTCATTTCTCATAGCTTCTACTCAATTCCGAATAGGTTATTAATGATTACAGGTTGACTGAGGCATACTTTCTCGTGCTCCCCGAATTCGTATTGAGCATTGATAGATACGCGTGTCCTTTCGAATATAATTACGCGATTTAATTAATTAAACGGTTATACCCCGTTACAAGCTTTTAATGTCTTTCACTTTAATATTCCTTGGTAACTATTGTTATGACATAATTCAAATAATATCAAAAATTTGATATCGTAAAAAAATCGAAACTCGAGTGAAAAACGAGTATACTGGTTCCGATGATTTTTATTCGAGCGAATTTTCATACCTTTTGTAATAACAAATGAAATCCTCTTCTTACTTTTTGTCGACATTTTTGTTAAAGTTTTGTTTGTTCAGTCGTTGATGTCGTATGTGTGCAACCACGGATTATCTTAGTCTTAGAAAATTTTAAATAGATACTTCGTAAAATAATTGCATGCAATCAATTCAATATAACTTAGATTATATTATAGTTTTTATGGTTTTCCGAGGTATATTAGCTGAACTTAAGCTCACTAAATGTTATATCATTTTTTATACAGAAAATTCAGGAGCATGTTAACATTTCATAAAACAGTATAAAATCTTAATATATGTAATATGTAAATTATGATTTCGAAAATTCTTTTTTTGCGATTTATTTTGCATTAACCATTATCAAGCAAAACATTTATTTACAAATATTAAAGTGATCAGAAAGTTTTTTGTCAAGTTTACTTGCCATAAAGATTAAATTATCAGATTTTATGAATTAAACATTGTAGATAAAGAAAAAATTTGAAGGTACAAATACAATTACTCTTGATGTATGTTTTTTCAAGAAAAATTGTTAAATTTGTCTTACTTTTATAATAATTTGAAGAATATCTTCATAAATTGTTTGAAACTGACGAAAGACAATTGCATATTCCTATACAAAATTAAACCTAGATTATATCTTATCACTATTTACCTTTATCCAGTTGCATTAAAATAGAATTAATGATTTCTGAAAGACCATGCGAAAATTTTTTTATTAAATCTTCTCAATATCACTAGAATAATTTAGTTTTGCTATTGATTGTGTCGAAATTAATTTTTGTTGATTACATAAAAAATAAACTAATTTAGATAACTCATATAAATTATTATTTACTATATTCATCTAATAATTTAATTGAGTCCAACTGAGATGTACCTGTTCCTTTAGATTTGAACAAAACTGAGTGATACAGAAATTTATTATTTTTTACTCGGGATTAAAGCCAGTTAAGCATGATTATTTATATCATTATAATACTTTATATTTATGCTCATTCTACTGACTAGCCTATATGTATATTGCTTCTGAATAATGTTCTTATATTACACTCTACTTCGAAAGGTTTATAAATTAAAAACGTGATAATGATAAATGCAGATGTTTCAACTAATTATTGTTGATAGCCGCATAATTATTTCAATGAAGAACAGTGTATATAATGATTGGAGATACTTTATAAATTAACCAATTTTCAAATGAATAAAGTACTTTGTAATGAGCGTCATGTCTACCTAGGACTGAGCTAAAACGTTTCAAATGGTGATACATTAACAATGAGCTCTATAGATCCTTAATGTAGCAATCGTAGTTGGTGAGAACATTGGAAAAGTAAAAGTAGTCAGTTGTGCAGCTGCTTACATTGAATATACTTAAATGAGCTGGGTTGAGGGTAAAATATAATTTTTCAGATTTTTCAGAAATGTTTACAATTACATATATCGTAAACTTACACAAGTAAAACTTATTTTCGATCTGTTTCATGAGTAAACTTGATTTTTTATATCTTACAACCCAAGGTTTTGATACGGAGATTGGCCCTTCTCGTAAAGTTATGTATCTTCTTGGTATTTACCCGGATCCAAAAAAAAAGCTCAACTGGATAACTCGTGGCTACTTTCTGTTACCAGCAACAATTATGCTTTATTTCTGTAATATTCCACAATCAGTGACAGCAGTAAAAGTTTGTAATGATCTAGATGCAGTTCTAGAAGTGTTAACCACGTCTGATATTTCTGTCGCAATTGCGCTTTTTAAACATTTAGACATATGCTATAACGCCGATGGTACGTGTACACAATTATTTCGCATGTAATTTCTCTTCAAATAATTTTCCAACTTTTCCTATAAATGTTACATGTGAAAAGTTTTAAATTATCTTTGAAAAGTATTAAACCAGCTTGTCTTGTCGATGTTCAATGACTGGACTTCACCAAAAACAAATAAGGAGCTACTAGTAATGTGGAAAAATGCTAGACGTGGTCGATTGATGTCCATCATCATAATATTATTAGCCGAAGGAACCGTCATTGCCTACTTTGTAGCTGCCGTTTATTTCAATTATAACGCGTATGCACGTCAAACAAATCCCGAAAATAATGTAACGGAAAAATTTAGACCACTCTACTTGAAAGCCGATTTTTTCTATGATGTACAGAAAAGTCCAGTGTTTGAAATAACTTGGATATTTCAATGCTTTTCGACGATCTTCGCGGCTTCATCTTTTTCAGCGGTCGATGCATTTTTTGCCGTTCTCGTTCTTCATCTGTGTGGTCAACTGAACAATTTGAAGGAAAATCTGAAAAGTTTGTTGCTATCTTCCGTCAACATTGATAATGTGGAAAGTTATTCGGAAAATCTTGTACATATCATCGCACGGCATCAATATCTTGATAGGTTAATAATTGTGATTTATGATTCATCATTTTCTTGTTTTATTTCACGAAATCACAATTTCATGTACATTTAACAATTTCTAGTTTTGCTAGAAATATTGAAGACGCTTTCAATGTGATGTTTCTCGTCCAAATGGTAGTTTCTTCATTAGTGCTTTGTCTTCAAGGTTATCAACTTGTCACGGTGAGAAAATATGAAAACATTCTCAATTAAATTTATTTTATAGAAATTAATTGTTTTCTATGTGTTATGTAACGGCTGTACTTGGTATTTAAAATTTTAATCACTGCACTATTTTATTGACTAGTTATTATTCCTTTTTACCGCTCTAGTTTGTAACGTAATTTATAGCGGATAGCTTAATTAAGTGCTATTCAACGTTTGCGTATATATACTGATCAGGCTCAAACTAGTAACCGCGCGTGCCACGCTGTATACGCACTCGTAATGCATTTAAATCACTTAGCTCGAAAATCGGCAACACTCGTTCTATTGTTTCACTATTTTATTTTAGTCCTTTATAATAATCACCATTGTAAATAATTTTTTCTCTTACATTCATTTAATAAGATTTAATAAAATGCTTATCATCAATTTTGAAAGTAGTATCATATTACATTCTACAGATGATAACTACAGAAGATGGAATTCTACTTTTTGATCTCATTTTCATGATATACTTCACACTTTGTTTTATGTTCAGCTTATTTGTATACTGTTACGTGGCCGAAGTTTTGCGGAAAGAGGTAAAAGTCTAATTTTATTAGGATCTGTAATTATAAAGAGATCCACTGAATATTTTCTTAGAGTATGGAAATCGGGGATGTGGCGTATGAAATTGGCTGGTATAATCTCTCTGCGGCACAGACAAAACCTCTGATTATGATAATGTTGAGAGCAAAACAACCATTCCAAATCACGGCCGGAAAATTTGTGAATTTTTCCTTGGAGTTGTACTGTAAAGTTAGTACATTGGTATCATTCAAACTATTTTTTACAATACTCATGTTCTTAATCAAAGGCTTATATACGTCCGCCTCATAACTATAGAAGTACCTTAGTGTTAGGTGGTATAAGTAGATTATGTTTTGAAAAATTCTATGAACACTCGTCAAAACTTTTTCTTCGTCTTTATCAATTCAACAAAAAGTTATAGCTCTAAAGAAATTCATTGGTTCATGGTATAAGAATCAGCATACATTATTTTTTGAATTATTTATTTTAAAAAAATTTTAATTATTCTAAACTTTGTTGTCTCAAAACTATAGAAATACTCTAAAAATTTCCATTTTTTCAAAGAAAAAATTAATTATATTAAACATTTTCATAAAACATTACAAATTCAACTAAACTCAATTATGTAATACTTTGTGCCCAATTTTTTTGAATAAGTTCAAAAATGCATACTGGAAATTAAATTGTCGATAGTGTTTGAGTTAATTTCACGCCATGTTTGCAGAACTGCATTTTTCAACTCCTGGACAGTATTATCAGAGATTCTGGTATTGTTCTTGATTGTTATCAGTATACACTTTATGAACAAGAATGCCCCAAAGATTTTCCATAGGATTCATATCTAGAGAATACGCAGGCCAATTTGAAACTATAATGTCATTATCGTTAAACCAAGTTTTAGTTTCTCGAATTACATGTATGCGTTGTCTTGCTGGAAAACTAGCTCTAATTATTTATTATTGTCCAGATACAGTAATAAATTGTCTGCTTATATGTGAATGTACTCTGCAGAATTCATTTTACATGGTAGAAAAGATAAAGGCAATGTTTCGAGGGAACTAAAAGCTTCCATACCTTCAAGCTTCCGCCAAAATTTCTACGAGAAAAGTATTTAGATTTTTTGCATAAATCTTTCCAATATGAATGATTACCATCTAGGCCATCAAGATTAAATTTCTTTTCATCTGAGAAAATTATTTTTAAAATTATAAACAATTAAAATTTACTTTTGATTAAAAATCTCATGAATTTACCATTTTTCAAAATTGAATCTTGCTTCTTCTTGGCGCGACAGTAATCTTTGAACTTTTGTCATATTCTATCTTGTAATATTTTAAGATTGTTGCACAACTCGATGTACAGTAGATCGTGAAACTTTTACTGTTAAAAGATTTTTTTTTCTGATTTAAACTTTTAGTTGAATTACTAGGTGCGTTAATAATTTGACGTTTCAAACGAGGCGTGATTTTTTTCTCTGATCCACCAGTTTTTTGCTATCATATATAACAGAGTTCTTCAAATAGCCCTGAATAACTTTGATTGACCTTTTCAATTTTTGTCATACTTAATTCAGATTCTCAAAATGCTTGAATTTCATCCTTTTCTTGATCTATTGGATACTAGCCTCTTAGCATGATGCTTACGATTGATGTATACGCCGGATTTAGTTTTCCAATAAAAATGATTTAGGTGACCTTGTCGTTCTGAACTTCATTCGAATGAGATCCGTTACACTAACACCGTATGCGTCGACTATAGCGACTCGACTGATCAGCATAACACCAACAAATGTGGCGTGAGAGTTCAAAAATATAAATGCCTAGACAAAATAAATTTTTATATGTACATTACAATATTAGCAACATGCCATGAATTGTAAAAAAAATGGTCAGTATGCACAGCCGCTTGCTTGCTTTAAATTTGAAGATATCCAAATGAATGGCGGCTACATCTCGGGATACAGAAAGTATTAGATACAATCAATTTATTCAATCAATTTGTTCGAATAAATGAAATACGTAATTGACTTTAGTTGAATTTATGTTGTTTTATAAATAATTAATGTGAATACTTAATATAATTAGTTATTTCCTTGAAAAATGGAAATATTTAGAGTGTTTCAATAGTTATGAGACAAAAAAGTTTGTGTTAATTTAGACTTTTTTTAAATAAATGATTTAAAAAATTATTTATGTCAGTTTTGTTACCATGAACTAATAAATTTTTTTAGAGTTATGGATATGTAAGACGAAGAAAAAGTTTTAGCGAATGTTCATAGAATTTAGAGAACATAACTAATTATACCACATAGCACGAAGGTGTTTCTATAGTTATGAGGTGCACTGTACTGCTTATGGTAAACAGAATATTGAAAAAATTCTCGGAATTTTAACATGAGCGAAATGTTAACTGGAAATGGATGGTATTTCAAAAAACAAAATACCTGACACGACAGCGGGCTCATGTAATTATTATGAATTTGCATCTCAGTTCTGTTTTTCAAAATTGCATATTATATTTTGTAATGCTATTTCGTACATACTTTAATTTAGAACAGTACCATGACTATTTATATGATTATGTTTCTAGATATTGAAGACCTCGGGCGGGTATCTATCGATGTTACTTGCCATGAAAGATCGATTATAAATACTGCCAAATAAGTATCAAATTCAATATCAATCTCAACTGTGAAAATTTTTTTTCAGTTATCGGAAAATAAAAATACTAATTAAAAATATTACGACACAATTATATGCAAGACCATCATAAAATAAAATACGATTGCATAAAATTTTTAGTGACATAGTTTAGAAAATTTATTAGAAAATTCAATCCAATTCTTATGTATAGTTATAAATACATAATATTCTATAAATGGTCCAAAATTCAACTATATAACTTGTTAAATTAACTATAAATTTATCTTTTCGACACTCCGTGCGTAAAATGTGTTTTCCGCATGCTTAACGCAAATCGTGAGTTGAAAATTGCTTTTTCTATACTTCGTATCGTGAAATACATAACGGCACATATTCGGGAAAGAGTTTCTCGTCTCGTGTGGCGTTTACACCTAAGCGAAGTGCGAAGCGAGGGTAGAAAAGGCACACGAGACGAAAAACTCTTTTTCGCACTTGTATCATAATGTACTATAATATTATCACTTCATCTTCTTTCGATCATAATCGACGTCTGATTAAATACGACATGTAAAAGAATTCTGAATTTTAAGATTTAACTTTGTTCTTATTGTCCAAAAATAATTCATATTAACTGTTTTACACATAGAAAATTGTTATTTGATTATTATATGATGAGACAGAGTTTCTGATTCATCGAGTTAAAATATTCGAATATCTTTTTCTCTTTCACATGTACTAAAATTCCACTTTAATTTTCTCGGCTAGTTAATTTTATAATCAAAATATAAAATAAATGTATTTTGAAAGTATTGCTTACCTAGTTTAAGTGATTTTATCGGAATACCTTTATTGTTTATAATGTACGTCAAAAACGTTGCGTCATGTCAGACTGTTGGTAATCAAAAATTTTCCATTGAAATCGAAATCAATTATGCAATGCGTATTATAATACTGTCATTAAAAATAGTTTTTTCACATCAATCTCAATAAAAAATTTATCGAGAATCGCCTTTCACAATGTTAGCTTTATGTGTCTATGAATAAATGAAATGGCCATTAAGAATTTAAATAAATGCTTAATCAGCTAAGAGAATAACATCAAGAAAATAATAGGAAAAAATTATTAGACAAGATAAATCATTTGATATATTATGCGATTCAGCATATAATAAGTCGCATCATAAATCATATGGTAATCAGATAGAAGTGTATCATTCGAATTTATTTACGTAACAATATTATTTATTACGTATACAATTATGTGATATGACGACCAGAATAAAATTTGGAAAAACGATGTCTTCAATTGATTCATCGTGCAATTTATCATGTGTTTACAAATATGACGAAACTTATAATTCATTATATGATGAATTAAACTGCTAAATAAAACTGTTATTCACGGTCAATTAATATCTTCTTATTCATGATTGCACTTGGATCAGATATTCCACAACAAAGGAAAGAATCAATTATTTAAAAACAACACATTAAAAGTTTCAACTGCGACAATAAATTGGACGTGTTATCAGTTGAACGTATTTCAATAAGAGGTATTAGAACAATCAAATTGCATCGATTCACAAGTTCACGCATGTGGCTTGAATATCTTTAACAGTGGAAGGTTAGTAGAAAAAAAGTTCTAGAAGGAAACAAAGTATTCTCCCTCTTATTATCTGTAAGCTTATTGTATCTCTAATTTGGCTGATCTTCATATTTTACAAGGTTTACAAAATCGTTTTCTTGTAATTTTGTTTTTAGTATTCATGTGTATTTATGTTCACATATCCCCATCATACGAGGAAATGTCGCCTGATTACAGATAATATAATTGGATTTTCTACGTATACGAGACGAAGACAATTTTTCTTAAAAACATAATTTTTCTTGTTATTTTAATTGTCCATAGAGCTCGTTATCTTACTTCGCTTGTATTCCAGTGATGCATCCTCACTCAAGCTATGGTTTTAATTCTACCTTGTTCTAATTTAGAAGCAACGCGTACGTACTCAAATTCTTTTGTATAGAAGTATTAAAATGATACTTTTCTTTTAATTTATGCAATCTACAACCACAATACGTCATTCACTCAATTACAAATAATTATCAAGTTTCATCGATATATGAGGAGATATCCTACCAAAATTAAAATAATTCTATGGTTATATTATTTCAATTACTTCTAGAGCACGATTGAGAAAAATACTTTTAGTATCTACGTGCGTCATCGCAGTTTGCTATACCATAGCACAGATCCGCTAATTACAAATAATTAAAACGAAACTAAGACGGTGTTTCTGAAAAATATTTTTCCTCCATTATTTTAATTAACCACAGAACTTGTTATCTTACTTTGCTCCGAGCTATGGTTTTAATTATATGGTGTTCTATTTAATACACTGCATATATAGGCGCAAGCTCTTCGGTGTAGCAATGTAAAAATAATTTTTTCCACTCGCTTATTATTTTTATTGCTTCCTAAGTGCGTATTATCAATATACGTAAACTTTAAATAAAATTTCGCTGAAAAATATTTCTTTTTATGCAATAATCATAAGTGGTATAAAGCAAATTGTAGACAATTTGAGCAGTCTTCATGAAGCATTGGTAACTATAGATAGCAATAGAATGGAATAGCAAATGATTTGATACGTACAGATGCACTCAGTTAGCATAAAACTTGCCATGAGACGGAGTATTTCATGAAAGCATGAAGAAGAACAGATGTGTCTTTCTGTGAAAACGAAAATAATCTCTACTTCTAAATTAATAATTTTCATCGGCTCTTGAAGAATCCATGGTTAATCTGATATTTGGACAGCATCAATAACCAGATAAATTGCACGTACGGTATGTACTTTCAATAGAGTTTTTAAATTGTTATATACTGTATATGTTCGTAGGATTTTTAAACTGGTCTTCAATTATTGTGGCGCAATCAGTGGCTATCACATCGATAATATCAATAGCTTATATAACGTCATTGGTAAAATATAATTCACAACTATACATTTAAATAGCTGTAAAGACTAAAGTTCACATATATTTGATACAACTAAAGTTCATCATACATTTGGTAATAATAATAATAATAATGTTAATAATAATTGTCATCTCTTCAAATTAGTATAATCATCGTGTATACAGTCATCTATAGTAAAAGTGATAAATTAGGTAATATAGTTAGTTAAAGGATTAACATTAAGATTTTTTTATAATCAACAGCAGTTCTTAGTATAAGATTTATAATTAATTGAATAAAATACTTAATTTCATACATACATGAAAAATTATATTGCTTACCATCGTACAGATGAACAAGTCTAAAATAAATTATTTTTTCAAACGTTAGTAATTTAAACGTTAGTAGTGACTATTCACTATTAACATTCGAAGATCTGCATATCTAGTGATTAATTTCTCTGTCAGAGGTTTAGGAATGCTTCAAATCATAGTAATTAGATATCTTATAAACGCTCGATACTTTATTTATATTTTGTTTTGGAATTTAATTTATCACTGCAAAAGAAGATGACTTATTTATTTTTTTCGATAAATTTTAAATAATTAATGATTAATTATAATTAATTATAATGTTGTTGGCCGTGAAGAGAAGAGTTAAAATAGATGTAAAAATAGGTAAATTAGTTTAGCAGCTCAATTGAAACTAATATGGAAAGTATATGTCTTATTAAATTTTTTTAAATTACTCTGTTGAGCATATTTACATGATGCTGAAAAAGAGAATTATTATCCACATACTTGTAGGTTTATTAGGTTTATTGACTTATTATTTTATTTATTTCTGCTATATTTTATTCGAAGATTGTTAATGTAAGATTGAAATATCATCTAACTTTTTCATAATAATATATGAACATAAATTTTACATAATAAACAAATAGTGACTATAAAGAAAACTTATTTTAGTTACAACTCTTGAAAGTAATATGAATAAAAGTAATTGATCAAGTGATCGTATTGATCTAGAAAATGATTCTAGAAAACAAAAAGCTTTCTATAAAAAAACTTGTTGTAAAACTGTTGTCTAAGATATTGTTTACGTAAATTTCTTGCATAGAGGGTGTAATGGTACACGAGAATGTTTCTTAACGGACGTCCTCAACACGTGTTCAAATCAATACGCACCGAGGAAAACGGATCATGTAATAATCATCAGTTTCGAGAACGTGCATCATATTCTTATTCGCTAGGAAACTTGATAATCTGTGCACAAAACGGTCAGTACTATCATCATTCTCTCACGATCCAAGTTCTTGTCCATGAACGCAAGCGAGCATGTTTGACTTGTACCAAGAAATTCATTCTTACACGTCAGTTGTGGTTGAGTTTACGCTGTAAGGACATTGAATTGTGGAACGATAGACAGTATCAGTCTCGAAGGAATAAACTATACGAAAAGAAAGTATTTATATCACTTCTGAACTTCAAGTATTAATGAAAAAATAACTAACGTAAGTATGAAATAGATTCGACAAATATGAGGGCATTACAAGATAGATTCATCTAGAAACAAACCAATGTTTGTAATTTCTAAGTTTTTCTTTGAAACTGATATCAGTCCGACTTTCAAAATTATTTGGCTTTGTCACTTTATTACAGCCACTTTGAATGTTAGCACATTTACGTCCTTTGATGATTTTTTATATTTTTCATCCTATACCTTTGTTCTCAACTTTGCAACTTCCGAACAAATTTCAAGCTTTTGAATTATTAATTAGATTCAAAAAAACTTGTTTTTATAAAGCCCCCAAACTCATCATCAAAAGACATATTCATCAACAAAAGTAAGGTTTCTTAAATTACTTAAATTTATTGATATATATCAATTATAATTATGCTATATTTTATCTTCTTATCATAGATTTACTTATTGCATTGAAAGCAATAAAGTTTTACTGGCGCAAATGATACGAGTATGCTACTCTATAACGCTCTGCTTGCAAGGCTATCAGTTAGTTACTGTGAGTATTATAACTTGTATGTTCGTTTCTTCAATAATACACTATGAACAGTAGGTATTTTATTAATACACAGAGTGTAATAGAAAAAGCTAAAAACAGTATGGCAACAGTAGACTTCATTTTGTTTTTACAAGTGCCAATATTAAGAGTCTATTTATGTATTGTTGAGTTGCTGAAAAATTGCAAAAGAAGAATAGTTTTCGATATAATTGAATTGTTGGACTCTACTGATTATAAAAAGTAATACTTAACTATTTCAGAATACAAATATCTTCCTAACTACATATAAAGTACGTTGGTATGACTCAAAGCCAAAGGAATCCAGATTGCTCATAAATTTTACGTATGCTTCTAAAATGTCACTTATAATAACTGCTGGAAAGTTTGCTACTTTATCATATTTCACAAAAGTATATAATGCGTATTGATTGAATTATGAAAATGAAAAGTTTGATTTATTGTATAATTATAGCACACGAATTTTATATATATTGCAAATGTTGAAAATACCTGTGAGCTATTTTTCAATGCTACTAGCTGTCTAAAGAAAATATTAGAGCAATATGAAGTGTCTAAGTAAGTAGTAAAACAAATGTATTTATAAAGCAAGCCTATAAGTTTTAGAAGAAAGTTAGTTTAGTTTAGTTCTTAAGAGATAAGTTGAAAAATCGATGATGACTTTGTGATATAGTTTTTATAAAATATACTAGTCAAATCATACGCACTTTAAAAAGAATGATATTAGATCTTCTTATTTATTTCTATAACTCTTAATGAGTTATGGATTATTCAATATTTTCTTTATTAATGCAGATGACAGAAAAGCCAACGAATTTAGCAATATGGCGGTACCGAAAGACGTGATACTGCTATTACAAATTTTGTTTGATATGTAAAAAAGTCCAGTGCTTGAAGTTTACTGAATTGGTCAAATAATAGCATGTCTTTAATAGCGATAATTCATTTTCGGCCTTCAATGGATTTTTTCTACTAGCTATGCTTCATTTATATGTAGCTAGTTAGCAATATTAAAACCCGATAATAAACAAAATTACAATAAGATATACAATACAACTATTGTTTAAAAGATCTTTAGGTATATGTAGAAAAAACCAGGAAAAAATGTACAGGTATATTACTATTGCATTTTGTTCAATACTATTTCGAAATAAATATTCTATTGGCATCTGACGAAACATACAATACAATTACTGATACGCTTACATGAAGCCAATTTCACCAAATCACATAATATTCGTGCACTTGGTGCAAATCGTGAAAACACCAATGGGTTACTTTTGATGCAAATTATTGCTTAAAAGAAACATAAAGGTATAAGGCAATTATATTGTAGAAAAAACGTACGTGTAAACATATATTTACTACGTTAAATTCAATAAAATTTCAATATACACAGTTAATCAGACATTAGTTCAATATATATTATTTATCACAAGTCGATACCCCATGAAATGTTATAAAAATCATTATTAATCCCACTAAGCTTATACAATAATTATTAAATAGATTGAAATAATGGAGAAAACGTTAACATCATTATCAATCATTTTTTCGGTAACGATGATTTGGTTTTTTAAATATATCTAAGGGTAAATATAAATTCTCAAACTAAATTTATGTTAACATCTTTGTTTTGATTTTGCATAAGATTATTTGTTTTATTATTAAGTAATTTATTTATCACTCATTCATTTTTATATTTTACTACTTTTACGATTGATTACCAAGCACTGTAAAACAGAAATTCTACAACTTTTAATTATTTTTTACAGAGATTCAAAATGGAATCATTATACATAAGATTCATTGAATATAACACGGATACACATACAAAGATATATACATACTTTTCAATAATCAACAAACAATTCACTATTATTTTCTTTTTCGAGTTTTTAAATACGAAAAATCTTGAATTGTGAAGATTTGAAAGATGACTGCTCTTCTCTTTTATAAACTGATAGCAAATAGAAAATATGGTAGGTACATATTGCCTCGCTTACAAGAAGTAAAGTAGGTTCAATGAGCATGCGCTATTGAATCAATATCATACACTGTCTTAAGGAGACAAGTGGTGTCGAGGGTGGCGGGCAAATTGACATATCCACCAGTATAGCTAGTGCGGTTAGTAATACTCAATGATGAAAACCATAACTGGTGAGAATCGCGTGACAACTTTCTCTCTAACATCGAAAATTAAAATTAATCGAACAGCGTTTCTTTCTCATAGAAGTGTCAATCTGATTTATCAAAACGAAAAGAATCTATAAAATTAAGCAGTAGAAACAACATTAACTTTGTTACAGGTTTTGACGAATGCGTCGGCGTTACTCGCTTCTTTATGAAAAGTACAGGTGTTTGGCCATTAGACGACCCTAAAGAACCAAAAAATCGGTGTAAGTTTTTCCTGATCGAAGTCTTGCTAGTAGGTTTCATTGTTATTCCTCAAACGAATAAAGCCATTCTAGTGAGCAATGATTTTAATTTAATGCTCGAAGTGCTAACTACCGCTGCTATCGTCGAAGGAATAATTTCCGTAAAGATGTTAGCCATGTGGAACCATAGAATAGGTAAAGTGGTATTTGATTTTTTCTTGATATTACCTATATACCAAATGGTTGCATAATCAGAGTAGTCATTACACAAATAATTTGAAGAGCTTTGCGTTGGCGTTAAACTTATACGACGTTTTCGAAGTTTTTATCATTCGCCATTTTAAAAGATATTTGAGATGATTAATTTATAATTTTGATTTTGATTTAATTTTTTTCATTTCACTAGAACATACATAAAAATATAGAATTTTAGATTTATATTAAAGTTAAATTTATCTACGCAAGTAATGGCGATGTAAAAAGTGCAAATAAACATGATTATAACGGTACTACTTATGACAAAGAAACATGTAATTATAGTACAAGTAACTCGCAAGACCTGTATTAAACACAAATATCTGTGACCTGAGTATCGACATTGTAAAATTATCTTACAAATATCTGAATTTGTTTATGAATATTTATACCTTTTAATTATTTTCAAAATCATGTTACACAGGACTGAAAAAAATTGTTCTCCAAATCGCACGAGACTGGAAAAATACAAGTATTAAAGAGAAAAAAATAATGTGATCGTACGCGAGGTTGAGTAAATGGGCAGTAATATTCTGCTACTTCGCAGCTTTTGGCACAGTGATGACACATTCAGTTATATTCCTTATAACATCCTTAAGTGCCCATCAAAATTCTTCGCTTGATAAATCATTATTTCTCGAATCTTCTTTCCCTTTCGATACTAGTTACAGTCCCGTATACGAAGTAATATGCTTTTACCAGTGGCTCAGTGCGATGCTAAGTTGTGCCGTTTTTACGTCTTTCGATGGATTCTTCGTTTTCTCGATTTTGCACTTTAGCAGTCAGCTATATAATCTGAAGCATTGTTTCAGGAATCTTGTGATACAATATAAGATGGATACAATTGGATTCATTCAGTCATTGAAGGTTGCTGTGCTTAGACATCAGCATTTGATCAGGTATTTTGATAAAAATAACTTTTATAAGGAAATCATACGCAGAAAAAATCTTAGTAATGATTCCATTGAAATTCTGCGTTTAATTACGCAAATAATAATGATGTAGTGGAATAAAAATAATATTTTTGAATATCTAATTTTCAGTTATACTGACATAATAGAAAATAGTTTTAATCAAACTTTACTCATGCATGTAATTGGCACTTCAGTGATTCTCTGCCTACAAGGATACCAATTTGTCACGGTAAAATGAAACATTATAGAATATATAAATCTGGAACAACAAAGATAACGTCATTATATTAAAGGTTATATCTGAAAATGGTGAGAAACTTTTGGTCAACCTAGTCTATATCGTCATTTTTATGACAAGTACCGCCGTTAGTGTATTCATGTATTGCTACTTTGCCCAAATAATCCGTGACGAGGTGAATTATATATTTAAATAATAAAGCTAATATTTATTCTACGTCTAATTATTTTTCTTTTGCAGAGTGATGAGTTGCATTATGCGATTTACGAGATGAAATGGTATGAATTAGCAGATAAGGATGCCGTCCTAGTTGTGGTTATAATGGGCAGATGTATGCTGCCAATCAAAATTACAGTTGGCAAGTTTGCGGATTTTACACTCGAATACTTTGCAAAAGTAAAAACCATGGAAATTGTTTCTTTTGAAAAAGGCTTAATTATAGTATAAATCTTTTGACAGATCATGAAAACTTCAATGGGATACTTGACAGTTTTATTGGCAGTAAAAAAACAAATAGACTGAGTGAATCTATTGAAATATACCAACATTTAATTCAAATTTGATTGTAAAATCACGTAGATAACTAGGAAGTACAGACGTTTCACAAAATAATAAATTTATTTTGTAGTTACATCAGTTGGTCCAGTAAAAATACAATGCATTCTATTTCTCTCCTCTTGAAGTCATTTAACATTGGCTTGAAAACAATGATGCGTTCTGCTCTCGAATCAACAAGTTTGAAAACATTTTTGTCACAACTACACACAATTGTTTCGTATATTATTTAATGCACATAATATATTTCACCAATCACTAATATTATCATACTTTAAATGATAAATTTTGCAATGAAAATATGTAAATTAACGTATGATGACAGTTATTGAGCGCTTTCGAATTAACAATAATTACAAGAATTTTTCGTTGATAATTTGATTAAAAATTCATTCAGTATCACTAGTTACAATATTCACTTTGAATTCACATAAAATACGTAATGACGTTCCCGTAGCATCGAAGTTCTAACGAACTTTCAGATCGTATTGCGACCCTTCGATATAACTGCTTACACTGTCATGTGAGAGCTGCTGCTCAATATGCACGCGTATTTCATATGTACTCTTACGAGCATGCGTTTGACCACACGATCGTCACAATTTTCAAGCTGCAATATATTGGTTGACATCGAATGAAGCTTCAGCTTTTTTTCTGTAGTTATAGCATTTCTTATTTTACGATGACTGTCGACGACGAGATCGGTATGCCAATGTAATACACATGAGATACGCATATTTTTCCCGTAAGGTGTTGTTAAAGTGATTGCAGGATATGAGGAACATACGTTGCGTATACGCTGGGCCATAAAAACTATTGATTTGTGGCTACTTGACAATACTGTGACTGTATCAAGTTAGAAACTTCTAATGTTTCTGCTGTTCACGTTGATTAATCTGACATCAACTTTTACATTGCTTTGCTAAAATGATGATATTATAAAATAGGTAGAATATTGAAGTTATGGAAAAATATTGCTGAAATTGCACTTTGAAAAGATTGAAGAATTTTAATGAATAACACGGCAAAACCTTAAAATCCTATGTGTTTAAATTTAAACGTTTTAAGTGTGTAATTGTGACGTCACCCATAAGAAATACATTGTCGCTGAATTTAAACGTTTAGAATTGTTTAAAATTGAGGACAACATATTTCTTATGGGTGACGTAATATTAAACGTTTAAATTTAAACATATGGGTTTACCGTGTAACTGTACGAAAAAATGAAAATGTGTATAATTAAACATATTATTCTCTAGATTTAGTATACAAAGCTTCTGGCACAGATATACAAATAATGGCAGAGCACAAATCCAGAAGAGCAGCAAAAAATGTGAATAAACGCGAAGATATGCAGATAAATACTTACGTTTATTCTAAGCACGAACCTTATCACGGTAAACCCATGTGTTTGAATTTAAACGTTTAATATGACGTCACCCATAAGAAATACATTGTCCCCAATTTTAAACACTTCTAAACGTTTAAATTCGGCGACAATGTATTTCTTATAGGTGACGTCACAATTGCACATCTACATTTCCTCAATTCTGTACTTCAGTGATCAATTGCATAATCCTAAGGACCATTCCAAAAACTAGTTCTCGAGTATCAACAGAATAGAAGATTTTTCACTAGTTGCTTGGAATCTGTGATGCATAGATATCTAAATCTTATCAGGTAAGTTAGATTAGATAACTAGAAAAGAAATAAATCGTTATGATAGTAAAATTCGTAAAATTAATTTTTATATGTTTCAAAATATTATAACATACTTTTTTTCTTGATTGCTGTTAAATTAGAAAAATTAAACTGTATTTGACTTGATAGTTCATTTGTGTCGATAACATGCCAAAATCTTTAATAAATCATTTCTCGTGTAAATATTGAGAATATCTGTCGCATTGTATCTATACAAGGCTACAAATTCATAGCAATGAGATGACGTTTTAATAAAACAATTGACAATTAATTATTTGCTATTTGCAAAACACAAATGAAGTCATAAATCTGAATATTATTTCATAAAGTGATGTAACAGTAAAAACTACTACAATTTTCATAATACTTTTTACAGTCAATCTATCTGATATATTCACGTATTGATTCTTCGCACAAATACTTCAAGACGAGATAATATGCCACAGAAATCAAGTGAAAATTTTTGTCTTTTTTACATTGCGCATTTTTTGTTTTCAGAGAGAATAAACATTATTCTACCCAGCTTCTTAGATGTACTAGTACGAGATACTTGTTAAAGATGCAATTTCGGTGGTTCTGCTAATGAATAGTTATGTGAAACTTTTCACGCTAGAATATTTCATAAAAGTAAGTTGATTTTCAGTCTGAATCACATAATCTCAGTAGTTGTTTTATTAATTATCTTTGTATAGATATTAAAAATACCACTCTGATCTTTATCGGCCCTGTTGCATTGAAAAATCGGTGTATGTTTCTCCTAGAAAGATTGTTTTGCGAAAGATAAGATGGTTAGTTCTAAAAGTCACAATATATAATCGTAACAAAAGATTACAAATATTATTTTTTTTCATTTAACAATCATAATAAATATCTAAATTTTACTCGTAATTATCGACACTTTACGATATCTTAATCTCTCACTATATATTGATCTGATTGTGAACCATCAAATTACTAGTCTACCACTTGTTAAATTATATCGATAACAAGTTTTTGTTCCTATCGTTCAATTGAAACTCATTGTATCTTACCACTGATCATTACTGGCACCGCAATGTGAGTAACTTTTTTATGCTTCCCTCGTGGAATACAGCGTATTTTGTTACAATGTTGTTACGTTGTTATCTCTTGGCTTCAAATAAATTGAGCATTGAAACTTTTGGCTGCTAATCAGACGATCAAGCGAACAACTGTTACAGAACTGAAGTTTCTTCTAATTACTTTTTTCAAACAACTTTCCACATTTGTTTTGCCTGGGATGAAATAATTTTGTAATAATTTAATAATAATTTTGTCCACTAACGTTTGGTTTCAGATCCAAACAAGGAAAAGAAATATACCCCATGACTGTGGACAAGGGAAACGTCGAGTACTGCGGTTTTCGATGATATCGACAAGTTCGAAATTTCGCATGAAACTGCGAAGTCACAAGCGAATTGTGGACTGACCGCGTCGCGGGTCACTTGAGCATGCGTGCATTTTAAAGTCCCAAGCTCCGAAGGGAGGAACCATAGCATCGACGAACTGCTTCGCCAGTTTAAGGTTCGCGAGAGAGCTTCAGCAAACGTTTCCCACGGGTAGCCTGAACTGAGTCCAACCTGAAACTTCTGTCACGACAGAAATTTCAACGGAGCTCCATTCCCACATGTTTACTGAGCCTAAATCTGCTCGAACCAAAATCGTAACACGTGCCCCTCGGAAATGCGACCACATTTTCATTTTTTTGTCAAACAAATTTTCAACTTCGTAAAATAATTATAGAATTAAGTTTGAATACCAAATAAAAACTTAATATATACGCAACATGCAGGTACACATTTAGACACACGAATACACACACGCACACGTGAAAGAAATTAAATTAAGATTTATAATTCAATAGCTTGAAAGCGATACCTTGATTACCGATATCAAATTGATCGGAGCTGATAGTATATTCCAAAACGGTGTTTGTATACAAACACACATGTGTGTTCTTGCTTAGATTAAGTCGGCCTTATCGGCAGAGCCTTTGTTTATGTTTTGCGAACCTCAGTAAGGTGTGCTTTTTATTCTCAATCACATTTCGATTCTTCTTGTCTGAGTGCAGACCTACTATCATTCTGGTGCAAAGTTAAAATGGAAGTCAATATATCAAAAAGGCATGCATGTTCTCACGAAGCGAATCGGCACAAAATTTGCTTACTGTGTTGTGGTAAAACTAGAACTATGTTCAAAATTGAAGGAAAATTGTTAACACTTCTAGAAAATTTGCTGAAACCTAATAAGTTTATTGATGATCGTTACCCTGCTGCTTTGTGTAGTGCGTGTAGAAGAAAAGTGTATTTTTCGAAGTCAAGTGAAAATTCAAGGTCGAACACAAAATTAAAACTGCCAAATTTATCCAAATTTAAAGGTGAAGAAAAAATTACAAGATCCAATGAAAAAGGAATATGTTTTTGTTACTTGTGTGAGCTAGCTAGAAATTCTAAATGCAAAAAAAGGAAACGAGCAAGTGAGTAGCGTTGCAAATTGAGTTCTGAATATTACGTACATTATTATTGTTATTGTAGCATTTGATAAAAACATATATAGACATTTGAAGTTAAACTTTTGAAGCAAAAAATCATTACGCCAAAAAGATTCCTCTGCAAATAAGTTTCTAGTAAATAAATATATGCTTTCAATATGTTCCAGGTAAAACGAAAAAAAATTCAGTCAGACGTTGTAATGATTGCTTCGTTGAAGTGCAAAAAGGTCATACTCATCGTTGCACTAAGTCTGATCAAGTTCATAACATTACAAATTATATCAAAAGTGGTTTGAATGAACAGCAAAAACAACAAGTAGTTTCTGGAATGCTTAAAAATGATATTCTGAAAAACAGTAATAGTTCCAAAAAGGATCCGGATGTGTGTCTCAAGCTTTCACAACCAAAAGGAGGACAGCCATTGCCAGTGACAGTGAAACCCAAAAATAAAAGTGACCCTCAAGTGATATCTACAAGCGATATGTGTACGATTCAGACCAAATACAATTTGAGTAGTAAAACTACGGCAGGAATAGCATCAGACCTTCGTGCAGCAACTCGAAAACGTAAAATAATTGAACCAGGATTAAAAAACTCATTAATAAACAATGCCCATAAGGTGGACAGTTTTTTTGATGTGAAAAGGATTAATTTTCACAATGTGCTAAAAAACGAAGAAACTATTAATAATCAACCTGTTGTTTACTGCAAAAATCTTGCTGCATTTATTTCATACGTTAATACTGAAAGAAATGCTACTAATCTGCATTATAAATTTGGGATCGATGGTGGTGGTGGTTTTCTTAAGGTTTGCTTATCAATTCAATGTAAAGACAAGTCTGATTCTGCTACTGTTAGGAAACGGCGGAAATTGGTAGATGGTATAGGTCAGGACAACTTCAAAGATTCTGGAGTAAAAAAAGTATTCATTATTTCGTTATCACCGTGCACGCAAGAGAATTATCAAAACGTGTCAGAATTATGGCAATTGTTAGGAATCAATCAATTTTCCAATACCCTGTCTACTGATTTGAAACTTGCTAATATTTTATTAGGAATAATGAGCCATTCTTCAACATACCCCTGTACTTGGTGTTACGTGAAGAAGGATCAATTAGAAAGGCGTGGCGAATTCCGTACAATTGGCAATTGTGAAAGTAATTATAGAAATTGGTACAATGCAGGATCGAAAAAAGAAAAGGCTAAACAATTTGGAAATTGTATTCATCCTCCTCTCTTTTCTGGAAAAAGTGATACAAAAATTTTGGATATTGTCACTCCCCCTGAATTGCACTTGATGATAGGAGTCGTAAATACTATTGTTGATAGTATGTCTAAAAAGTTTGAAGTTAAAACAAATGAATGGATTAAAAAGTGTGCTGTTCAACGAGAATTTTTGTATGGTGGTACTGGATTCAAAGGAAACTCGTGTAAAATCTTATTGGACAAGACTGATATTCTTCGAGCAATATGTAGCTTGAGTTGTCTAAAATATGTTGATGTATTAGAACGATTTAACAACGTTGTACAGAAATGCTTTGGAAACAAACTCCAGACAGGATATAAATCAAGCATCGATGAATTCAAAAAGAGCTATTTAAGCTTGGAAATACGTGTTACTCCAAAGGTTCACGCAGTTTTTTATCACGTAGAAGACTTTTGTGAACAGACGAAAATGGGGCTTGGCTTTTACTCTGAACAAGCCATGGAATCTGTGCACTTTGATTACTTAGCAACGTGGGCAAGATTCAAAGTATCATCTAACAATCCAGAGTACGAAAATCACTTACTAAAATCAGTTTGTGACTACAATAGCAAGCACGTTTAAACGCAGTAAAAAATTAACGAAACGCCAAAGAGAAATTACTGTAAGAATCGGCTGTTCATTTTTGGTTAAAATCGTGTAGAATAATTTTTTTGGTAGATAAATTATATTGTTTATTTATTGTTGTTTCAATTAATATACTAGCCACATTTTTTGTTTTAAAAATTGTATTATTTATTGAAATTTTTGTTAGAAATAAACAAAATTAAAAATAGTTCTACTCTTGTTTACTTACTGTTTGGTGTATATATATGTATGCTTAAGCGTCTCTGCATGCGCGTGCGTACGTGAGTGTGTGCATTATGTTTTTATTTGGTATTCAAACTTAATTATATAATTATTTTACGAAGTTGAAAATTTGTTTGACAAAAAAATGAAAATGTGGTCGCATTTCCGAGGGGCACGTGTTACGATTTTGGTTCGAGCAGATTTAGGCTCAGTAAACATGTGGGAATGGAGCTCCGTTGAAATTTCTGTCGTGACAGAAGTTTCAGGTTGGACTCAGTTCAGGCTACCCGTGTTCCGATGAAATTGAAGACAGGTACAACTCTCAATTATTCTTCTATTATGAAGTACTAATTTAAATTTGAAAATTGTTTTTTTTGTTTTAATTTTTCTTCTTGGCTATAATCGCGTGAAGCTCAAATAATAGAATCACTGTAAAAGTTATTTTTAACATAATTACAACTTTATTACATATACTATCTCATCTACTTATTTTCTTTCCTCAGAGCGAATGGGTTACGAGGAATGCGTGGGAGTAAGTCGATTACTCTTGAGCTTGATCGGAGTTTGGCCGCAGTCGCATGGAAAAGGAAATTTTTTCAAGCGAAACTATGTTTTCGTGACACCGACTATGATATTTTTCATTTTGATTGTTCCTCAAGTAAGGAAATTACTTTACATCTGGCGGGATTTGAATGCTGTTGTGGATATCTTGTCGATTGGATTGATCATAGTCATCATATGCTTTTTGAAGTTTTTAAGAGTTTGGTGCAATTATGCAGGTAATGATAATACTCATTAAATTTTTTGTTAATTAGTTGTTGTAGAGTAAAATTTCAAAGACATTTTTTACTGTTCTCTGAGTAAACATCAACCATGATATAAAAACTTGATACAATCAGTAACAAACAACCTACGTTAATTATTACAAGTTCAACATTTATCCAATAATTTATATATTGATCAAGTGAAAATACCTGGATTTGAATGTATAAAATCTAAAAGAGATTCCGAAATACAAACTATCATAAAATCGTATCGAATGGTAAAAATATCTTTAATATATACAGTTTTACTCGAAAAAATTATTGATCAATAATACAAAATTGATAATCGAGTAAAGCAAAGTTTAAAAATAAACAAAAAATGTATTACTTGTATACCAAGAAAAAGTTAAATAATTTCTACAATGAATCGCATCAATTCGAGATTTCAACGTTCTTCTGAAAAGTGTTCACAATGACTGGAAAATCGCCACGGAAAATGAACAGATATTAATGTGGAAATACGCGCGATACAGCCGATTAGTCGCCACAGTGAGCATTTGTTCACTCCTGTCTAATTGTCATTTACTTCACACTTGGGCTATCGTACAATATCACTTTGATTTGAAATCGCTATGTGAGAATGAGACTATGGATAGACCATTCGCCATGGAGATGGATTACTATTTCGACGTACAATCGACTCCAGTATACGAAATTATGTGCTTACTCATTTATTTAGCCATCATCTCAGCTTGTTTAATCTACGCTGGTTACGATAGCGTTTTCGTACTATTGATGCTACATTACACCGCTCTCTTTAACAATTTACGCGTTAAAGTTGAAAATCTTGTGGAGGATCAAATGGCTAAACAATGCTCGTTTGTTGACGTACTTGTACCATTGATCAATCGTCATCAGTACTTGTGCAGGTGATTATGATCATTTTTCATGCTTTTTGCTCGTTTTTAATAATCTCTTTTAATTAATATTAATTAATAATCAATTAACATTATATAATTAATTAAGTTAAAATAACTAATGTCATCTATCGTTAACAATACACATTTTCTTAATATTTTATAAAATTAAAAAAATTTTTGTTGGATATTCAATTTTTTTATAATTTTTAATTTGATTCCTCAACAAACTCCTTTTTTAATAGGTACACTTCTCTTGTCGAAAAAAACTTTAACGGCGTATTTCTCGTACAAATTTTGTTTACATCTATTCATTTATGTCTGCAAGGCTATGAATTCGTCGTTGTGAGTATAACATTTATTTGTTGGTCATTAGAAAACGTGCAAATAAAATTTTATAAAAATTTTCTACAGGTCATATCAAAAAATGGTTTGAAAGAACTACCTCAGTTACTTTTTATAATTTTCTACGTATTTACAAGTCTCTTCAGCCTATTCATTTATTGCTTTATTTCTGAGCAACTGCGGATACAAGTATTATTCAAATCCAAAATAAAACTCTGTCAATAAATGTTTAAAATTATCACTTTTTTCAACAGAGTGGTGACTTATATACATCTATTTACAAAGTGAATTGGTATGAGCTGTTTCCATATGAATCAAAATTACTTCTTCTCATGATGATTCGTACCGAAAATCCAGTAAATATTACTGCTGGAAAATTCGCTATCTTATCATTAGAATACTTTTGTAAAGTATGGTTTTTTCTATAAATGAATTATTGCTAGATAATTGAGAATAATTAAAATTTCTTCTATTTTAGGTTTTAAAATCTTGCGCCAGTTTTTTTTCAGTACTACTTGCCATGCGAGATAATGTTATTAATAACTGAAGAAAAGCAAAAGTATCAGTCATTGCAAATATATTTATTAATTATTTTCATTAAAAAACTATTTTGAAATTGTTCCGATAGAAATAAAAGTGACTATTTATTCAAAAAAACCGAAAGGAAATTGGTAAATCAATCGTAGATAGTCTAATCAAAATATAAAGAATCATTATTTTTAATTGCTCAATCGCCGTTGCGGATACCCTTCACGCTTTTCCTTATCTTTTTTTGTTTCGACAAATTGTTCACAGATATTCCGAAATGGCTAACGAAAACCTCAATCATTCTATTCCATGCCATAAAACTTTGTATACGTTATATGAATCGGTTTTTAGGCTTCTTCTGAATGACAACAATTAATGGAATGAGCAATATGCAATTTCGTTAAAGTCAACAAAGATTATTGTTTTATCACTTACGAAGAATTCTCAAGCGGTGCAATCCTCGATTGCAACTATCCTCAACAAGGTCTTTTTTTAATTTAATGCATTTTGACTTGGAGTTATTTCTTCGGTTTCAAACAGACTTAAAGGAATTTTTCCGTCCTTGCATACTATAATTCTCGCGCCTTAATTTACAATTAATGGAGTAACTACAAGTAAAAAATTCAGTTTTACTTTATCATTGCATAATCTTTGTGTATTACAATTATCATCTGCAGCATTATCTACTCTGGTTACGACGGCATTTTTGTGTTGACGACATTACACTATAGTGCTCAATTTTATAATCTACAGCGCAAAAATAAAACTCTTGTGGATGAAATGTTGAAAAAACAATGTTCTTTTACTAGTTTTTTGATACCTGTAATCGATCGACATGAATATTTGTGCAGATGATTCAAGGAAATACTATTAAAAGTTTAATCCCGGTATTATTGTTATGTTTCCTGCCTTTGTTTTTTATAGATATACTGCTCTCATAGAAAAGAATTTTAACATGGTTTTCTTAGTATAAATTTTCTCATCAGCCATTCATCTATGCTTGCAAGGCTATCAGTTTGTGTCTGTAAGTAAATGCTACATTTTTGTCATTCTATACGATATAAAGTAATACTTTCAATAAATAGGTCGCATCGAATTATGGTTGGGAAGAATTACCGAAGTTGCTTTTCACAATTTTTTACGTTGGAACAAACCTTTTCAGTTTGTTTGTGTATTGCTTCATTGCTGAACAGTTACAAATACATGTAAGTATTAATAAAAAAATAATGGACATAAGGATTTTGAAAGTAATTGTTTTACAGAGTGAAAATGTTTTCATATCAATTTTCAAAATGAAATGGTATGAATTACAACCAAATGAATCTAAATTATTATTATTGATAATGATTAGAACAGAAAAACCCATAAACATAACTGCTGGCAAATTTCATGTTTTGTCATTAGAGTATTTCTGTACAGTACGACCTATTAATATAACATAAGAATTCTTACTTTAAAAATAAACCTCAACTAATATTACCTTTATACTTTTTAGGTTTTAAAATCATGTGCTAGTTTCTTTTCATTACTATTAGCTATGCGCAATAAAGGCATGACCGACTGAAACAACACTACAACAAAATGTTTGTGGTATATAGCTTTCACGAATCGTACCAAATTGTATCTGGATGTTTTACTATGAAGTGAATATAGTTGTAAACAGAAACATAAATATATTTCGATAACAAAAATATGATTATATATTTTAAGTACGTTTAAAATATTCCATAAGTACCAT
This sequence comes from Phymastichus coffea, assembly GCF_024137745.1. Taxonomy (NCBI): domain Eukaryota; kingdom Metazoa; phylum Arthropoda; class Insecta; order Hymenoptera; family Eulophidae; genus Phymastichus; species Phymastichus coffea. The sequence continues at coordinate 23,793 of NW_026707032.1, read as the reverse complement.
AGGTTTACATGATTACGATAATTTGCTATCGTTTATCGAACATATTGAAATACCTTTATTGATAACGAACATTTTCGAAATTCTCCACTGACAAAAACCACAACGATCTTCATAAAGTTTGAACTTTGAGTTCATCAATTCAAAACAAAAGTCTTTCCCCACGTGTGGATAAAATCGAACTAAAGTTGTAATAAAATACAAAAAAAAACCGATGGTATCGCTGACTCACGGCTTCTTTTTTCACAAGCTCCTCCTGCAGCTTTAATTTTTAATATTTCGAGCATGCGCGCGTTCTGTTTCATTAAAAAATCATGGGACTTTCTGTGATCTCTCGCATGCACAGTGTTCACTGAGTGCGCGTCTCATTGACCTCGCTATGGATGGAAAGAAAGGTATGTTTATTTGTTTTCTATCGTTGATTTTACGATTAGTATACTAACCCGATGAAGCTTTTCATTAACTTAAATGTTATACAAAAGTTTGAGGATTATAATTTATGGAAGTAAAAAGAGTAAATGAAGAATTTCGATTAAAATTTTGATGCACTAAATATATTTTATCTTAGGTTTCGAATATGCATTCGGAATATGCCGAATGAATCTAAGGGTGGTGGGACTATGGCCAAGTTTAAAAAGTACACGATTCAAGGAAATAATTGCGATTATACTGTTCGCAGTTTCTTTCGTAATTATCATCGTATTTATCAACATAGTACAAACTACGAAGCTTATCATAATTTGGGGAGATTTGACGAATATGATTGACAATATTTCTATAGCCAATTTACCAATAGCTGTTGTACTTGTGAAGATGATTATATTTCGAATACATAAAAAAGGTACATTTTTACTTTCTATTTTTACTACTGTTTTTCAAAATTAATTACATAAAAATTACTTAATTAATTTTTTAAATTATTTTTTTCAATAAAAGTCGATGTTTATAATTAAAATAAAAAAATGTTTATCAAAGAATTAGGCACACTTTTAAAAGACGTAATCGCTGATTGGAACGCGCCCAAGACAAAGCGTCAAATGGAAAATATGCGAAAGAACGCATCGGCCGCTCACAAAATTTCTTTTCTTTGCGTAATCTTGGGTTTTGGCTCAGTAAACGGTCAGGTGGTAACGAGATTATCCCAAGAGTTTAACATCCTACCTGGACCACTAGAGAAAAGACTACCGATGGTTAGCTCGTACTTTCCGTATAATTACAAAATTAGTCCTGTGTACGAAATTACCTGGCTGATGCAGTATATTGGTGCTGGCCTTGCGACTCTCGTCTACTCTGGAATTTATTGTTTATTTGTCGGTTTGGTACTACATCTACGTGGACAAATAGCCAATTTGAGACTGAAACTCGATGACTCGGATGAAAATATTATTAGCTCTAGAATGGAATTTCGAAAGAATATTAAATCATTTGTGATTAGACATCAGAGCCTAAACAGGTGCGCGTGCTCTTGGTATTTTTAAAAATCTTGAGCGTAGCAATTTTATTCTAATGTGTGCGAAGCATTATTGATTTTCAATCATATATCATTTCAACTGCCTAATAATCATTAATTTAGATTTGCAAAGAAAATTGAACGGATTTTTAACATCATGTTTTTGGCAGAGATTCTATCCTGCACTGTGCAAATATGTCTACAACTTTTCATGCTAGTATCCGTAAGTAATTGTAAACTTTTCTTATTAAATAACTTAACTCATTGATTATTAATATTATCAAACTCTGATTAGTTACTTACAGAAAATAAAGAAAGTATATCATTTTTACAAATACTTTTCATGACGATTTATGTCATGCACGTCGTTACTCACGTATTTATATGTTGCTACGTTACTGATAAATTACGTGATGAAGTGAAGTCAATCAATATTCTCTTTTTATAGTTGCATTTGAAAGCTATCGTATCAATGAAATTTATGTATTCCCATTTACAATGCAGGGTTTATCTATATGCGACTCATCTTACAATTTTCAATGGTACAATTTGCCAGCTCGAGATGCCAGATTATTAATCATGATAATGCATCAAGCCGAGAAGCCAGTGGAAGTAACTGCTGGGAAATTTGTTAAATTTTCACTACGGCTGTATACCCAAGTAATATATTATTTCGTTTGAAATTTCAAGCCGGACACTAATTAGTTATCGTGATATTTTGCAGATCCTAAAAACCTCTGGTGGTTATTTATCGATGCTATTGGCTGTCAAAGAACGAATTCCGGATGCATGAATTTGGATCTAATGGTTTATGATAACTTACAATTTCCATCGTTTTATGAATAACGATAATAATATTTTGTTACTGATTTGTAAATATCATTCCATGATTATAAATAACAAAAGTCATATTTGGGTTTAATCTCTATTGTAATATCAACGTACATTTTATGCACATTTTAGTGGATCACTTTACTTATTCGCTTCGATATTGCTACTATAAAACATATCTACCGCATCTGACCACAAACGCTCCCGAGCGATCGAAGTTAATAAACAATTTTTACTGGTAGAAAAGTTTTTCTGTCAAATTTCTTTCACCTTCTATATTATTTTTTGCAACTTCGATAGACATGCGCGTCTTTACTCTAGGATACAAGCTGATGTTTTTTCCGATTCGTCAATTCCATATATCCACCACAGTAGAATCAATAGAATATGAGTTAGTTACATACGTTTTAAAATTAAAAAAATTTAGTTTCTTCTTTTGAGTGGTTGTATACAAAATGTTCTGTCGAAGAAAAGTGATTATCTTGTGTAATCGAAGCTGAGACGAAACATCGACTGAGGAAAAAACATTTCATTTCATCTATATTTTCGCGAAACAATTGCGCACTCATGCGCACAGTTGAACTATAACAAAGAGAGCCCTTCGCTTGCAGTCAAAGATCTCTCGTTCTAGTCAGATCTAATGCGTAACAAAGCAGGTAACGAATTTATGACCTTTTTCATATATAACAGATTTGCACCTTTTCTTTTGCAATTCAAATTCATTAACGTTCTGAGCCAAAAATGTTGCCAATTTGTACAATCAGTACTTGTAGGTTTTGATACAGCTTTTCATATGTGCGGAATAAGTCTTAAATTAATAGGACTATGGCCTCAACTAAAAACATCAAAACTAGAAAAAATCTGCACGTTGATTCGCTTTACTTTAATAACGTCAGTTATTGTGGTATTTATAAATATTTCACAAACGATAAAATTAATAATGATTTGGGGTAATTTGGACTTAATGACGGATATAATTTCAACGGCAAACTTACCAATCCTAATTGCTGTCTTCAAGATGTTGATATTTTTTAAACATAGAAAAGGTATTTATCGTATTTTTGAAATGCCAATAATTATTTCTATAGTTCATATACTGAAATTTATTACTTGTGAGTGTGTTTCTATGTAATGAAATATTAAACGTGGGATAACAGACATCGGACTTGTATCAACATTATCGAGATACAAAAATTTGTTGTTAAAAATTTGGGCGTTTCTGTGATTGCACAGAATGCGAGCAGTGATAAAACATAGATCTGCTTCATTATCTACTATATTTATATGATAATAAATAATATAATTATCTTCTCTAATCATGGTATACGTTTGACAGCCCATATCCGACGTCCAATATCTTCTTATGTAGATAAAGCGTCTAATTGTAAAAATTGTTTCCTTTAATGTAATCAAACAATCTTTTTATTTTATCGAATGCACTAAAACTTCTTCGTAAATATATCTAATAATGTCATGAATTATATTTCTATTATAAATGTCTTTGCAGTTTTTTTAAATCGTATTTTTTATCGCAAGGATTAAATCACGTGCTGCACCAAAAATTTGCAAATTGTAACCAATGCTTCGGTTATTTTTACACAAGTGCCTTACTCTAAAATAGAAAATCATGAACAAAATTAAGTTGATTATATCTACAATACCTCACTGCTGTTAATCAAAATTTCTTATTCTGTCAAACAAAGCATTCGAGCCATTACTAGAATTCGTCACGTCAGACTGGAACAGTGTGAATTCCAAAGATGGCCTGAAGAATATGCAAGCAAACGCAATAATAGCACGCAGGATGTCGTGGATTTGTGCCATCTTAGGATTCGCTACAGTTCATGGACATTTGTTAATTAGAATTGGACAGGAGTTAGAATATCTACCAGGAAAACCAAGTACACGGCTGCTCCTCGTTGACTCATACTTTCCTTACGACTATAAGCCAACTCCAGTTTATGAAGTTACGTGGATAATGCAGTACTCTGGTGCTGCTCTCGCTACATTTGCTTATTCTGGAATCTATTGTCTGTTTGTTGCTCTGGTGCTACACTTGTGTGGGCAATTTGCTAATTTGAGGGAACAGCTGGATAAGCTAGTGAGTGTATCTAATCGCAATTTTGAGATGAATCTTGCTAAGATTGTACTGCGGCATGAGCAGCTTAATAAGTGAGTTTTGATTGTTTTGTTTTTTATGTTACATCGTGAATGCTCTATAGCTTATTTCTTGCTCTTTTCATGTTATTAACGACTTAAAAAATTTTGTCTACACTGAGATTTGCTGCAACAATAGAAAATATATTCAACCCAATGTTTCTTGCCGAAATTCTCGGATGCACAATACAATTTTGTATGCAAGGCTTTCTTGTAGTGACCGTGAGTCTTTTATATTACATTTTTAAGAAATCATTAATTTTCCAGCATAATTGGAATATTAATTTTCAGTTGAGTTCCAGTAAAGACATGGGATTTCCAGTACTCCACCTTCTTTTCATGGCAGTTTACGTGATGCACATTGGAACACATTTATTTATTTGCTGCTATGTTGCTGAAAAACTTAAAGATGAGGTAACGACACATTTGAAAAATATAAATTTCTTCTCGTCATAGATTTTACTTACAAAATCTGTATGCTTATTCAAATACTGCTTATGAATTTTTTTAGAGTTCGTCAATTTTTCGAGCAGTTTACAACTGCAAATGGTACGAACTGCAGCCTAAGCAAGCCGCATTATTACTCATCATAATGCAGCGAGCTAAAAAGCCATTAAAAGTAACGGCAGGAAAATTTTGCTCATTTTCTATGAGTTTGTATGCTAAAGTATGTATATGCTCGTATTAATTTTTTAAAATATATTTTCTTTTAAAATGTGGATTATAATAAGAATATAATTTGTAGATTTTCAAAACTTCAGCTGGATATTTATCAATGTTATTAGCTGTTAGAGATCGAATAGTCGTGTAAATCAATATATCTTCAGATACATGAACAACATTTACATTTTCTACTTATTTTATCAACGCGTCGACTATTTTTTATAAATATATGTTGAAATCGTTATGTGAATCAAGTAGCATTTTTATAAATTAAAGAAAAACTGTTAACAATTCTACTTAGTGAATTTTCATTTATTAAAATATTGTATGAACAAGATATTCATTATGAATTAAAAGTATAATATTAGAATGACTTTACGGAGTATTTTTAGTGTATTAAGCATTCAGTTTTTCCCACATATTTATTTCCATTTTTCTACACGACTATTCATAAATTACTTACGAATACCAATTGCTACACCCACGCAATCTCTAATATTTTCATGCTTATATATTATATATATGAATAAAACATTCACTATCCCACAACGACTCTCTTAATAATAATTTCCAAGCAAAACTTTATATTATTCTCGTTTGGTTTTGGCATAAAGCACAAGTGATTTGTGGTCACCTTGGACGCACTGATGCAAACTGCTGGCATTACATACTTGCTTAGCGACTTTTAGTACAAAGTGTGAGCATGCGCGTACGTTCGAAATACTTCGTTTGGCTTCAGCTAAATTTCAACGCTTAGTTAGTGTTGTAAACATCTATGGACGAGCAAGAAGGTACATTTCATTAAAATTTTTCGCTTGACATTTCCACAGCTTTAATCGATAAGATTGTTTTTTCTCGAATCGTCAGCCTTCAATTATGTCTTCAAGCTATGCAGTATTTGTCTTCGTAGCATCGGGGCGTGGCCAGAATTGTATCAATCCTCTATTGCAAGGGCACTTATAGAATTTCATTACTTGGCCAATTTGTTTATTTTGATATTTTTCGTAAATTTCATGTAAACTATACAAATAATACACTATTGGGGTGACATCGACGTTACGACGAATATTTTGTCCACGGCTAATTTGCCTATTCTAAATGTTTCGTTTATTATGATTAAGTTCTGGTTCAAAAGACAAGGTAAGCTTGTATGAATTCCTGTGAATCATTCATTCTACGCTATGAATCGTGTATAGATAATTTTATCACTCCTCAGCTTCTTCATCACAGGAATAGTTGTAAAATATATTATTTTTATTACCAATTACGTCTCGATGTTTTTATTAATTATGTATTTATCGATTATAAATTTAAACGAATCTCTAATAAAACTTTCAAACGATTAAGTATTACGAGATCTAATCGACATGGTACATAGTGACTGGTTGCGTGAAAAGAGCACGAAAGAGTTAGAATTGATAGCAAGTACCACGGCAGCGAGGTCATTGGCGACGGTTTGTGTAAGCCTTGGACAGGGTGCTTGCCTATTTTATCTTGTGCTACACATTTACCTGCAATTCACATTGAATTTTGACTTTCGACTTTTGTATTTAAATGCTTATATACTTACAATAGTCGAAAATCACCGAATTGCGAGCACATCTGGCTATTCCAATGTATAAGTACGTTCTTCTGCGATTGTCAAAATACATAATAAATTGTACAGGTATGTTAGTTTTCGATACTAAACATTTTAACATTTTTATTTAACTGAGAATTGAAAGATTTTTGTGGAAAAAATCACACACAAAAAATAATGAAAATTAAATTTTAAATGATTTTAGTCTTTCAATGTTGGTTATGATATCGAAGACATCTTCAATTCCGTTAATTTGGTGCAACTTATAAATTTCACTGTCATATTCTGTTTACTTGGATTTCGAGCTGTCATTATAAATGCACATATTTTTCAAAATAAATTTTAATATATTTATAGATGATAAAGCATACCGACGGTACTTTAACAGAAGCGCTATTTGTCGTTGGTTTCACATACTTGTCAAGTAACTTATTCATATGCTGTTACGTAGCTAAACAGTTGCGCACAGAGGTAAAATATTCTATGCATAATAATTTTTGCACGTGCACGTAACACTTGAATTGAAAAAATCATTGATCACTATTGGACTTATAATAAACATAGAATGATTTTTTAATGATTTTTTTCATTTAGAGTTTAGCAGTGGAATTAGCTATGTATGAGAGTGCCTGGTATAATATGAAAACAAAAGAATCGCAGTTATTACTCAATATATTGCTGCGGTCGAAAAGACCCTTCGAAATAACTGCTAGAAAGTTTTTTATTTTTTCATTGGATACTTTTAGTTTGGTAAGAATAAATGGTATTATTGAAACACATGATAAAAATGATTTCATATGTATTTTTTCCATGTTCCCATTTTTTAGTCGATGAAAACGTCCGCCAGTTATGTCTGTATTGATAACGATGAAAAATGAAGCCAACAGTTAAAAAGAAATATTAAAAAAAAACCGTAGCCTACAAATAATTGCTCTTGTATTTAGTTGAACAAAAAGACTTTCTATAAATATACATTAAAACTTGAAAAAGTCAATATCACTTACAGTAGGTGATCGGTTAGAGGCAGGCAGACTATCGTTGAAAGAAGTAGTGAATTTATGGAGGAAAAAATGTAATTGCCGTCAGTTTATATTATTGAGCATATCATTCATTTCAGTTTTGAAATTTTACCTTGTAAATAATACCTTCGATAATTCTTCATAACTATCAGTAGATCTATTATTGCCTTAGCAAATTTAATTATAAATTTTCTTACATGATTTCGTCACCAAATAATAATTATTTGACTTATACAGTAACTATATTTTGCCCGTTCACTTGTAACTTGTTTTTCTCCCGACATCACAACTATGTCTACCGCGTTCATATAGTTTTGCTTTCTCTATGCATGGTCATATACTTACTGTCGTGATCCCCCTCCATTAGGCTCATTTTTTCGCAAGTTCAATCATTAAAGTTGATCGAGATACGAGCATGCGTCGTATAGCGTACCGCATGCACACCTGTCGTGCAAAAGTTTTGCTTTGCAACAAAGGAGAATTATCGATGATGCACTTCTTGTGAATTATTAGGCGATGAGTAAGTCTCGCAGAGCGAAGCACTTCCAGTATTAAGCGATATTCGATGTTCAGGGATAAAATTCAGTTATTTTAAACCATAAAATGAACTTAAGAAAGTAGTAGTGTTAACAGAATACAAAAATGAAATTACGGCTGTCAGAATTAGAATATTCAATTTATCCTAGCCGATTGTGTTTGAGTATCATCGGCGTCTGGCCTAACTTGAATGAATCACTGTCATTCAGCATCGTATCGTACATTATGTTTGTCCTTTCGTTAATAATGATAATTTGGTTTGTCGTGATCTCACAAACGTGGAAATTATTTTTGGTTGGTAATGATCTCGACAGCATTGTCGACATTCTGTGCACTGCTGACATTCCTGTCATAGTTGCACTCGTCAAGATGACTGTTTTGCGTTATTATTCGGAAGGTGCGTAAAGAGCAAATTTTACTTAAAATTTTCAGACGATATACTTTTTACATGACAAAAATGTACATCACAGTGGCGAAATCGCTTTTAAAAAACATCATCGAGGACTGGCATTCTGCCAATTTATCCGAGCATGCGGCAGCGACGCGTGAAAGTGCGCTTATGGGTCGTTGGATAGCTATAGCCTGCGTGGGTATAGCATACTTTACGTCCAATGTATTTTTTCTCGTCAGACTATTCTTATTGCGTGAGAAACAAATGAGAACTGGGATCAGACCAATGCTTTTTGAATCGCATTTCCTCGTGAACGTCTCCGATTCGCCTTGGTTCGAAATCACTTGGTGCATGCAAGCTCTGACTACGATATCGGCGACAACTGCTTACGCGGGAATCGATGGTTTCTTTGCTGTACTTGTGCTTCATCTCTGTGGACAACTTACCGTGTTGAAAGATCAATTGATTAAACTAGCTGAAAGAAGTGATGAGGCTTTTGCTGCTCGTATCAAACGAATCGTCGTAAGGCACAACCAGCTTAACAAGTGCGTTTTACAATTGCCATTCTTAGTTTGACTTAAAGCGCGCCCTTATCATAGATGTAGAATATTGTTTTTCTGTAAGTTTTCTATTTTATTTTACACAACTGCCTTCGTAGTTTTGCAAGCATCATTGAGAACACTTTCAATCTGATGTTTCTTGCGCAAATCATGGCATGTGCCATTCAATTTTGTCTACAAGGCTATCAACTCGTCAACGTGAGTATAATTCTCAAGGCATAAAAGTATACCTATATTCTAGTAATAAATTTTTATTTAGATCCTAATGGACTCAACTATGAACCTTCCTATACTTCAACTCATTTTCATGACATTTTTCATCTTATACATGTCGTTGGATTTGTACATCTATTGTTACGTGGCAGAAAAGTTACGAACAAAGGTATGCAAATTCTTTTTAAGTACCAGAGTTTCAAAAACACCAATTAAAAATTGAACATACATCTTTCCAAGAGCTTGGAATTGTCGCATGCAGCATACAATAGTAGCTGGTATAACTTGAAGCCAAAAGAAGTTTATGATTTGATGTTCATTGCTAACAGAGCACAGTATCCGCTAGAAATAACAGCTGGAAAATTTTGTTCATTATCGCTTCGACTCTTCGCTGTTGTAAGTAACTTATAAAGTTGCGATCTTTCTATGCAAAAGTAAACAATTTATGCCATAAATATTACTATATTTTTATTATAAGGTTGGCAAAACGTCACTAGGATATCTATCGATGTTGTTAGCAGTAAAAGAAAGAAATCTTGTTACCTGATTTGCGAGGCTGTGACTTAATCTTATCTACTTTCGAAATATAAGATTTAGTAATAAATACTTTCAACTATTAACGGTTTTATAGATTTAATGCAATAATTCTCTTTGTATGCACTACAAATAACGCCATGGGATTCACCTTATTAGAAGCCCAAAAATATATATTTATAAAAATTCAATGAAGAACGTACGTTAACATAAAAATTTAAGGTTTATTAAATTATCGCTGTGAATAATAATAATGAGATATTTTTCTTGAATATCGTAGCATACTACACATTCAATGATATAGTGATTCAATGATAGATTTCGAATTGGCTACTCAACGAACGTTGTAATTAAGGTATATTGTTGTAGCATGTCAAACCATCAAGTTAAGTTTTCTAGACGATGTATGCATCAAAAATAATTTATAGGAAAACTATTGAATATTTTTAAATTTAAATATCATATAAAATAGCATTAAAAACTTACTAAGCGTTTGAATGTATTAACTCATAAAAAAAACACTACAAATTAAAATAACAAAATGCTACTTTAGTCAGACATATGACTTGTGTGTTGAATTTTTTATTCCAAGGAAAATTACGTTTCATTATCATTGCAAAAGTGCTTTATAACGACAAGCTCGTTATAGGCATTTTCAATCAAAATATTTATATCATTGAATTACCTGTTATATTTTACAGTTTTTATCAATTTCAAGAACATGACATACAAAGTAACAAAGCAACCAATAAAGAAGTCTTAGATTAACTTCGATATTTGATCATTCGACATTGAAGTAACTGTACAAACGTTATCGATGGCTTTAATAAACCATATTTCAAAATTATCGAGTTAACTAGATATTATCTTTTGGCATTGTTACGTATTAACAAATTTATGTTGCCAATCATCATGTCTCTACATTGCGTTAATGTAAGCTATTTTCAAGCCTTATAATTTACTCTGCACAAGAACCGTACTGAGTACCCCCATGACTGTAGAAGCAACAGGTTGCTTAATTTAAAAAATACTAATTTCTCGTGGTGTGAAATATCTGTAGTGTGAATTAATCACGTAGAATCAAATTATTTACTTTTTTAAGCATTGCCATTTGAATATCTTTTATGAAACATTATTTTATTAATTAGAGTTTATTAAATTAAATTGCATTTGATTAAGCCTATTATGAATAATGGGATTCTTTTTCTTCTTTACACAGACAACAGTTTAAATAATAATAATAATAATAATAATAATAATAACAACAACAACAACAACTTACCTTGCTCGAAAATTGTAAAATATGTTGGCCAGTAGTTTTTACGAAGTTGATGATATATTTGATGCAATATATAGTTAATAATTTGGATTCTACTCAGCTGTAAAACTGATTGGCCAGAAGTTTTTAAATAGTTATACATTTAAGGCAATATATAGCGAATCATTCACATTCTGTTCAGTAATGTCGATACATGCTTCATAAAAAGACAAAATTATGAAAAAATAAAATAGCTTATAAATAGTCGTGGAAACAAAAATTAATAGGAATTTTCAAAATAAAAGCTGTTTTAAAAAAATTTGATTTAAAGCATAATAATTGTAGCGAATACTAAAACATGTCAAAAAGTGAAACTAGAATCGCGTTAAAGTTGATAAAGACTTGAATTTCAAATATGACATAAGGAATTTCGTCAAATTTAGAATCGTTCCTTGAGTGATGAATGAAACGAGATGAAAATTTGAATAATAGGGTAGATTAAAAGTTATTTATTAAATAAAACTATGGTTTATTTACAAAAATATTTATTTATTTGTGCTATTTTATGTACACATATGTATAGTTATTGAAAAATAACAATTGCAATCACATAATTATACTAAAATGTTCTTCAATATTGATACTATACCTTTGACAACCTGTCTCGTTCCTTCTGATATAGTATCGATGTTCGTCAAAATATTGGAACAGTGACTTGTCACAGGATTTTACAATTCTCCAACGGTTACATACGCCGAAAATAAATAGAATATTTATATTAGTATAAAATATCCGAATAAATTATGTTTCTTATTTTATGAATAGTTTAAAAGTTCAATTTCAAAAAAAGTCATTTCTATCATAAACTTTATAAAATTTAATCTCTATTTAAAATAACTATCAAATCGTTTATTAAAAACAGAAAAAAGGCTACTAACTCAAATCAGTATTTGAATTAATAAAAACCAGCATATATGCAAGATAAAGTGAATCGAATTTTAATTCAACTAATTAAATTTGAAGAAATAAATAATTATATTAAAAAATAGAAAAAAAGTTTACCTTGTTAATAGTCCATTTAGATGTTTTGTTAATAGTAATTTAAGTCAACCATATTTTCCAATTTTACTTGATCTTCCATCAACGACTCGTTACTAAGATATAATTTTATCTTCAGTCGCTTTTTATAAGTTACTTTAAAGACTTTTGTATATTTCTGTAAATGATATTAATTTATCAAAATACTGTCTCGCCATTAAAATTTTTATTGTTGAATGTTATTTAAATAACTTTTCAAATGATCAAAGCAATTGATTGAAATATACAATTGTTGATGGGTTGGAATGAAGACAATTCTATGCTCATGTTATTATGCACTAAGCTATACACCGAAATGCATTACTGACTGACTATTGATCAACTGGACACCCTTTCATCCCCTGCCCCGTACCATAATAGTTGTACTTTGAAGATACGTATGGTAAGAATAGTCATGAAAAACTTGAATCTTTTGCATAAAAATGAACGAGTCAATTGCATCTTACGAGACCTACGTAGATGATTCTCAAGTATCACATTTATGTCTTAGGGATATACACTAGTATTAAATAAAGAATCATAAAAACTAGACTCAATATTCTATGACATATAGTGTATTACTACTCTGAAAAGTTAGATACATTTACATATCACATATTTATTTGGCAGAAGATTGTAACTCTATAATAAATTGAAACTAGTATTTGCTTAAATTTGCTATTTGTTGGTCCGACTTCAAAAATAAATTTGACTCGTTATCAACCTGTTAGATTTTATACGGGCCTGTATGTTGTTTTGCTTTACCGCAGCACCACAAATAGTTGATTTATTTATAATCTATAGAGATACGAATAGTGTTATTGAAAATTTATCGAATTAAAAAAAAGTATTATAAATGCGTTATTGTTAGTGGTAGATTGGTGGTCGAAAATAGCAGTTCATTAAAGACACATATTTTTTTAAATTTTACTTTACAGTTGTCTCGATTGTTTATAATCAAAAATCGTATATTCTTATTACGTAGTAATGATAAACTACGTGTAAATTAAAATAAATTTATTTTTTACGGATTTATTTTGTCTGTTGTCTTTCCAACGAAATTAAAACTTGGTAGTATTGTAAAATACTATCACAAAGTAAACTCATTTAAACTTTTCTTTGAATTTATGTAGTAATTTATGTTTCTTAGCATTTATTTAGTAATAAATCACTGTTTTCAATACACACGCACGCACGCACGCACGCACGCACGCACGCACGCACGCACATGCACGCGCACACACACATTAACTTGGATATTTTAGTTAGCTACTGGTATTGTAGGAACAGTTTCTTATCCATTAGTAAATACTTTCATTAGGTTTAAAATACTACGTGATTGCGGTTAACGATCTTTATTTAAAAAAAGTTTAATCAATAACTCTAGTATATAACTCACTATCATACTCATTTTATAAAGGTGGTTTCATTTTTCAAGATTTGTTGTAGCAAATACGTGTTCATCTGAAATTTTGGACAAACCAAACCGACTCTTTTCTAAGTTGTAATTCAATGAATTAACTATGGAAAAAAACATGAGTCGATATTCTCGATTTTCAACGTCATATATACTCTGTCATATTGGGGGTAATTTGGTTCAGTCCATCCATTACCCTAGTAATAATTTCAAGCATCTAGGAATATATTTTGAAGTAATTCAGAAACGAATCAATTAATAATAGCTTCATTTTTTATGTTCTTTTTTAAAGTAATACACATAGATTACAAATGTACCATTAAATTTTTTTTCAAATAAATCATGTTGAAAAATTAAGTATCCCGAAATAATGTATATTTCAAGCTTCACCGAAACTATTGGAGATATTTGCAATATGGTTTTTACTGCAAATAATTAAAAATCATTAGTAATCTCTTTGACTGTAAAACATGTTTACAGTTATTTTAATGCGTATGTTCAAGTGGTGAGTTTTTTATCTTTTCATAAAACATTTATTTAACGTTCAGTAATATGTTGACCGAAAACGTATTATCCAGGTAAGAGAAAACGATTTTAAATATAGTACACAGTTCGAAAATAACTTTGATCATGTTTAATTTATGGAAAAAAACATGATTTTCAATGATTTATATTAATAAAATTAATATGAGAATAGATACGTATCACTTAACATTATTTACTCTATATACGAATTTAAAAAAATTTTATGAACTGTTTCTCTTATCAGATATAAGGTTTTCCACATACGAGTGTGAACCGTACAATCTTTCATTAATTGCAATAAAAAGGCATTGACATTCATTATTCTACATATTGAAGAACCACCTTGTATTACGGCTGGAAAATGTTATCCTTTTACAAAAGTTACCTCTAGTAAGATTATCAAAAATATATGAAAAATCGCAGATAGATAAAAAATTATACAATCAAAATTAAAACAAAATTTAGTTAGTGTAAAATTTCGGATTTTCAAATCAATTTAAATCATCGAAATCTTGAAATGGAATTGATTCGTAATTGAAATCTATGTCCAAACGTATTTTGAATACTAGCATTGAAATAGTACATTACGATACAAGTGCGGGAAAGTAGATTCTTGTCTCGTGTGGCGTTCACGCCCGAACGAAACGAGGGTGGAAAGGTACACGAAACGAGAAACTCTTTCCCGAACATGTGCCGTACCGTATTTTTTCATACGACGTGTGGAAAGTGCGATTTTCAACGTAACGTACTTGTATCGTAATATCCTATTGTTAAATTCCCCTAGACGCACTTTCAACCAACATGTAATTTCTATAAAAAACAAAGGAGGCACCAGCTCAGTCATTGTAAGAAAGTTATCAATACAAAGTCTATAAAAAGAAAAATACGCGCATGCCTATCACATCAGATCAATACCTCGAGAATTGAAAAAAATTCCAGTCGATGTGAGAAGTTTAAATCACAGAGCGACCGAAACACACTCGTCGAAATTCAAGCTTGGTGTAAAGTGCGCATGCGCTAAGCGAAATATCCCCCAACCACGTCTCTATACATAGATAACAAAGGCTAAGAAACCCTCAAATGGCTAATTTGATGAATTATGCAAGATCATGGATGAGCGAGTTTGAGTACCCACATCCCCCGTCTATTACCCCCAAGAGCGGCAACAAAGTTTCTATACGTAACACAACCCCTAACTCCGCCCCTAAACAGTGTATAGTCGTAATCGCGATTGGCCACGTCAGCGATTCGACGCACAGCTGCTTGACAACGTTTTGTAGTGATGGCGGTCGCCAAGCAAATGGCGTCTAGATCATTGACATATCGTGAACCTTACAAAAGGTCAAATTAAGCTTGCGAGGGTCGGGGTTTTCGCTGGTCTTTCGGTATACTTAGTTGCATCTCTGCTACACGTTCAAGTGCACCAGCGCAAAATACTTCAGCTATAAAGTCAAATTTTTTTCTTTGCATCGTCTGTACGATATGGGTTATCATTGAAATCATTACAAAAGGATAAATATTGTCATAAAAATTACAATATAAAGAATATTAAAATTATCAGAAAAGTATTTTCATGAATTATTAAAAATACTTATAAAGATCGTGGTAGAGGAGATATTTTATAGATTATTTTTATTAATAATTTAATAACAGATCATGCTGTTGGATAAGTATATAACTTTATACCGCACGTATATTCTATCTCATTTGTAACACAGATATTCTCGTTGCCTACAATAGAGACTTACTACAGGATATTATAAGTATGTACGTCAATTATATAGCGTGTCTATTGCCAATTGTTTGACAAAACAAATAAATCAATTTGACGTTGATTAATTTTTTTTGCATTTTCATCATATCATTTTTTCAGTACAACAATGAACATTTTTTTGAGTGAAACGCATAATTATAAGTCTGTCAAACAACTTCTGAAGACGTCCATTGGTCCTATTTGCTCTGCTATCCATTCAAGAATCTATATATTCCTTAGAAATATTTTGTTGAAAATGCCGAAATAAAAAAAATCTGTATAGACAGCATAATATTCATTAATTTCATTTAATATTAATATATATTATAGCAAGATTTATAATTTAATGCTAGTATGAACAAAAGCTATACGTTGGAATGTATTTTTAAGATGACTTGTAGGAAACACATTATTATTATGAGGTTTTTAAAATTGCTACTGATGTATATCTCCATCAGCAAATCTTATGATTTAGGAATCAAATATTCAATTTTTATGACGATTGAACTGAGCATCCATGGTAACTAAAAATAAATCTGGTAAACAATGCATACGATGAAGCTCTACAGAAAATATAAACGTACATGAATTGACTGCTAACAGCAATAGGTTTGGATTCTATATTCATCAGGTTGTATAAAAAATGCATTTTTCCACTCTGTGGGTTGTAACCAACGTTTAGATACCTTAATTATATCACAAACTGTATTATTTGAATGATTGATCAAATCACGCCTCAAAGTAAAAAAAAAATTTGATGTATCTATTTTGGTGTTCCTGTAATATCTTTATTTTCTATATAACGTGTCGCCCTATATTAGAAACATGTTTATACGTATGATATAGATGGAGAAAAGAAATAAAATAAAAATACTAATGATATAAGTATACGTAATTTTAAAAAATCCACGAAAAACCCAATTCGTAACTAACTATAGCATAAAGTAGTAATACGGGAATAGATATTGCTATGGCATTTCATTTAATAGCAATCGTTTACGCATTAGCATACATTAAAATAACTATTTTTATGATATTAATGCACTTCCATGTTAGATAGAGACGTTAGTCTAGTGATTGGTATCGAAAAATAATCTGATTAGTTTAAAATTCTGAATAAAAGGTTACTTACATTGAAAAAGCAATCGAGCCGATATTAGTACTAAGTATTGTATTGAAGTGTAGATTTATTGTACATTTTTTAAACACCGTAAGCGTCTCAACTGGCAACAAATTCATACTGGCTATTTTGAAAACAAAGAAAGTAAATACAGAGTGTAGCGTTATGGTTTTCATACTCATTTTATGAAACAACTATATCAGCGAATAAATCATATCGCATAAACAAGAGTTTATTCTTCAAATTACGCTAATAATTTTCTATTACTAATCAATAATCTGGTTTTGATGTGTAAGATTTAAATAGATGTAATGTCATAATATTTATTCAACAAGTAAAATAAACGTTTAATAACAATTGGATCTGTGTAGTTGAAAAGAACTAAAATATTATTTATTGTAGTCTGGGATATGATAAATCATGGATTTGGAAACGTGGAACAATTTTAGTAACATATATTACTCCGCTATGATATGTAAAAATGGAAAGCAATCTTAAACATCTAAAGATCGAATTTTTTCAACTAAAGTGCATTTACCTTATTATTTTTTATTCAACAAGTAGGCTACATGCATGAAGAACTTGACACTAATATATAGTAAAATGGTGATGGTTCCGAGTCCCCTTTAATATCTTTGACTTCTAAGTAGCACTTACATATATTCCTATTAATGAAATCGAAAGTTGACGTTATCATCTTTTATTTAATAGTATATTATGCAACGAGTGCGGAAAGGCTTGTTTCACGAAACGAAGAGTTTACGGCATGAGCTGAAGGCGAGTGCTGTGATTCGTTTCGTAAAAAGGCCTTACTGCACTAATTTCATAAGACATTTTATGCCACGAGAAGCCGACAATAAGCAACGAAGTTGCGATTTTTAGGTTAGAGTGTCATGACTTAAAAAAAGTTTCGATCTAATCCAAGTAGATTTGAAAGAGTTTTAGATAATTTATTGAATAATTTCAACAGTGTTTTCTAAAAATTCTTTTAACACTTAGTAATATACGTCGAACTACACGTATTACGCATATGCTCACACAATCACAAGACTGGATGTATATCTAACTGTACATCTCCAGTATAATCTACGAATTATCTTATTCTTAGCACTCTCCATTTTTTTAAACAAAAAATTTTTTATATCCAATTTTAGAGCCAACCCGTTGTGAAAACAATAATAATCAAACAATCATCTCAGGTTACACACGTGTGTTTCGTTGGTGAATATCCAACCTCATCAGATCTTTATTAAAAAACAAAACGAGAAAATGGTTACAATAACAGATATAAACCAAAAAACAAATAATAATCACGCTAAAAAAACATTTACCTCAATTCGCAAGTCACAATCAAATTAAAAATCACAATAAAGTCAAAAATACACTGTCAAAATCATCCTATAACATTCGTTCGAATATTCAAAATTCAAATCGGACAACGACTAAGAAATACTGCAAATCAAAACAGTGTCTGTTGCCTTTTATACCAAAACAGATCACACAATCAGATGTATCCCCTCTCTTAAGCCATGAAAACAGTACATTAATTATCATTGTACATCAAAACAAACTTTAAAAATTTATTATAAATAAATGTGAGATCAGTCAGCTAAAACATCAAATAAACCTTTATATTGTTTACTCAGTAAACTAGTGTCTTCTTGTCTATTTATAGTGTTATAAGACAAATTAATATATATCATTTCCGAAATTAATCTCTTATAATAATTAGACTCTCTATCTAAAATTATTGTGTTGTCCCAGTCAAACGAGTGTGTAGGATAATTTTTTAAATGCATAGGAACAGGAAGAGATTTATCTAAAGGTGTCTTCCTATGTTCCTCTATGCGTTTTTTTAAACTTCTCTTAGTTTGACCAATATATACAGACGGGCAACTATCACAACAAAATTTGTATACTACATTTGTCTCATTCCACTTTTCTGTTACATCTTTACCCAGTTTTATTATATTGTCCAGCTTATGATTAATTAATGGTAAACAATGAACATTAAATTTTCTTAAACTATGGTTGCATAAGTTAAAAAATTTTTTGTGAAAAGGCAACGTTAAAACCATCGATTTAATATTCGTATTTTTTCTATCATCTTGAGTAGCAATACTATTCCAAAATCTATGTTTACGAATGCGATCTAATATACATGTTTTAACAAATTTTTTCGGGTAATCATTATTTTTTAAATAATGATAATAATCTACGAATGTTTGTCTTGCAGACTGACCAGGCCGATCGACTGTCCGTTTTGTATGTGGTCAAGGTAACAAATTTATCTATTATGAGCATTCACCACCCTTGTACAGTGACTGAGATCCCTCCTCTCATATACCTTTAAAAAAAAAGTGAAATCCCTATGCAAATAAGTTGCAAGAGGCTAGAGACTACTTCAAAGTTAGAAGTCGCCTAGTTGCACGTAAGTGTGACTAAGAAGCGTCTATTTTTAAATTTTATATTTTATAAAACAACGCATTATAATTTAATAATAGACTCTTTGTAGTTACAATTGCACTCAACTGGAACACATTTGATTTGAAAATAATCTTCAGGCACCGCCGCTGGCTGGAATGGAATTCATACTTTTGTAAAAAGTATGTGAGGGGATTATTTATTTAATAAATTTTACCTCATGGGAATAGGTATTAAGGTATGAAGTAAACTAGAATGTGTGAAAGCAGACTACTCTAAACGAAAGTAAAATCTATTTATATAAGCTGCTATATATAGATATAGGAAAATATAGATAGGAAGTTTTAACTGCTTAATATATTTATACACGACTATCTCCTCAACAATAGATTAAACGATAAGTATACAACTAATTTAAAAAATATACCATTTCATTTATAGAAAAACAAGAAATTATTTAAGTTTAAAAAAACTAACCTCAATATAAAAAAAAAATTAGACAAACTCTGAAGAATACTTATTAATAATAATAACTTTTTAATTTAATAATAAGGACCATTCCGAAATACGAAATTTAAGATATATATACAAATATATACACGAATGATTATTAAAAAAATCTCCCTTTTGAATTTGGTAATATTGCATACATCTGTTATTACCTATTCTTGCAATTAACAAATTAACTATATCATAAAAACAGACGAACGGAAGTCAGTTTTACTGACAAATTTGTAATATTCATTCACATAAAAATTTCAAATTATATAGAATATTTGAAATAGAATTTTGTCAATCGTTGTTACTACAATCTGTAAACAGAGTACACGTTAAGAGATATAATTCCTAACATAGGAATATCTATAGCCGGAAATATATTCAAACAGGATTCCGGTTAATGGCTTTCATTTAAAATTTATACTGAAACTCTATCGAAAACATTTAAATTTGATTCTGGTGTGAGATTTAAATTACGGTATAATTCGTAGAACGTATAATATAAGGTAACAGAAATCCCGAATTAAACGACTTCAAATATTGAGATCCACTGGAATATTTATGTTGTAATTGAAGACACATTGGTTTTTTACAAATTCTGATAAATTTAATTTAATACACAACGCGATATAAATTTTTGCGATTGATTAATAAATATTCCAACTTTGTTATTTATGTTAAACTATTTTAGTAGCGTCGAGTGTGTAGAATATTTTCGATTAAAAAGGTAATCTGAACAATTTTTTATCATACGAATATTATTTAATAAATACACTTATATTTATTTTACAGCAATCAAGTAAAAAATGTTTAAGAATTATATAAACCATGGATATTATAGACTTCATCGCTCAAACGTCATTTTTACATTATAAGTTTGCACGTATTTACATATATACGTGTCGAAACAGACGGACTATAATATTAACTTAGTCAATAGCTACTTAATTGTAAGTTACATACACTAACTTTAAGTTTGCATGACTAAATGGAATCGTCTTGAAAAAAAAAAAAAAAACCAATATCTAACCTTGAAAATAGATTAGTTTTAGAATCTGTCTTTGGACATATAGAACTACATAAGTCTACAATTATTATTTAAGAATAGAATCTCAAAAGAGTAAAATGCAGTTTTAATATAAGTTTGCACAATTAGAGTAATTATATTAGTTTTAAAATTAATTTTATCTATTCTCTACTTGACTTTTAATATATAAGTAATAATTTATAAGTAATTCTATTATAACTGAAAGTATCAACCTGAAATTTTTATTAGAAAAAAAACTGTTTCTTGATAAAAATAAATTTTAGAATATGATCAATATGTAGGAATTGTTTTATTAGATAATTAAACTGCATTTATTATTCGAAGTGAATGAATTAAAATTGTAATGTGTGAAATTATATCAAATGCAAAACGTTAATGCATGTGTTAGATTAGACTTGTAGCGATATCGTACTGTCGGTATCAAGGCGATATTCGTTATGCGAACGTTAGACTTCTGTCACATCACCGAACAAGACCTATCTAGCCAAGACTATTTCTGATACGCAATATATATGATTTTGTACTGTTTAAGTGCAATAAAACAATTCTTTTCTTTCAATGTGACAAATTTTCTAGTCCCTCATAATCCCTTTATACCCATATAATAAAGTGATGGATGCCATGTTGAAGCATTTTATTTGTGATCTGATTGGCTGAGATATAATCACGGGATATACTGCTACATAGTAATAAATAACTGTATATATCGTTTTGAGTTGAGATTTTATTAGTGAATATTTCAGTTATATATAATTGATACCGGTCATTTTGAAAACTATAAAAGTAAAAAAAAGGAATGTTATTATTTTAACACTAATTTTAGGAAACTAGCAGCGAGTAAATTGTTTCTAAAAGTAGAAGTTATGCTATGGAATTGTTTTAATTATTGTTTATTACAAATTGACAGTCTGATATTTGAAATAAATGTTGTAATTTCACAATCTTCATTCAAAGACGAAGACAAACGTTTAATAATAATTTGACCCGTATAGTTAAAAAGAACTAAAAGATTATAGCAGTTTATTTAGTGCTATGTGGCAAAATATTGTGTAATTATATCTCAGCCGATCAGATCATAAATAAAATGCTTCGGCGTTGCATCTATTACTTTTTATAAGAGGATAAGAGGATTATAGGGACTAGAAAATTTGTCACATACAAGGGTCGTTTGAAAAATCTATACAAAGTCAAACAGATGGCGCTACTGGTACGTATCGAGGTTATTTTCCGTTAGTAGCATATCTTGGAAGAATACACACCAAATTTCAGCCAGATCAGTCTATTTCTTTGTATTTAACATTTGTTTGAATAAAAGAAATCGAGTGGTTGTAAAAAAATGGATGAAAAAGATTTTCGTATGTTAATTAAACATTATTTTATTAAAGGTAAAATGTCTCAGAAAACTAAACAGACGTTTGATAAACATTATGGTGTACCTTCGATTAATAAATAATAAATATTTACTATTAATAATAAGATTAATAATAATTAATAATAAGATCTTATTAATAATAAGATTAATAAATAGTTTATGATTGGATTCAAAATTTTCGGAGTGGCTATATGAGAACAAAAGACGCTGAACGTTCTAAACGCTCTGTTGAAATTATCACTCCTTAAATCATTGATAAAATTCATAATATAGTAATGGCTGATATAAGAATGAAGGTGCGTGAGATTGCTAGTGCTGCAGATATTTTGAGCGAACAGGTACATAATATTTTGCACCTACATTTCAACACGACAAAGATGTCCGCTAGGTGGGTGCTGCGATTGCTCACGATTGACTAAATACGTGATCGTGTGAAGTGTTGCAAAAACGATTTGCAGTTCTTCCAGCGAAATCCGCAGGACTTTAAGTCATTTCGTCACTGTGAATGAAACATAGATACATATATCATTACACTCCTGACACCAAAAACAGTTTAGACAATAGGTTATAAAGGGGGAATCTGCACCAAAAAAGACAAAGACCATTCGTTAGGCCGAGAAGGTTATGGCGACTGAGACTCGCAAAGAATATTATTCATCGTTATTCAAGTGTTTAAAAACCGAGTTGCAAGAAAAACGTTCATGATTGGCCCACAAAAGTCTTTTTCCATCACGACGACGTACCAGCTCACACTTCAGCAATTAGGGTCGCAAAACTGATAGAAATAGGGTTTCAACTCGTTTCACATCCCTCCTTTTCTTCAGACTTAGCTCCGTTGGACTATTATTTACTCCTTAATATGAAAAAATGACTGGCGGGAAAAAGATTTTATTCAAATGAGAAGGTAATTGAAGAAACGAATGCCTATTTTACAGACTTAAACAAATTTTATTATTTGGATGGGATCAACAAACTAGAGCAGCATTAGATAAAGTGTATAAGTCTCAACAGAGACTAGGTTGAAAAATAAAATAGATTTATTAAAAAAAAATTAAGTAGTTTTCATTATTGCATGGACTTTTCAAACTGCTTTCGCACACGCACACGCACACGCACACGCACACGCACACGCACACGCACACGCACACGCACACGCAGACACACACACGCGCGCACGCACGCACGCAGAGTAGCTTGACGAGTGAGTGGTTGTATATTTATTAATTTGTTAAACTAGTTTATAGAGGAAACGTGGGCCGAGTAAAATATCTTTTTCCAATCATTTTCATGGTGCAGGATCAATTTGTTTTGTTAATACGTTTCAACGATTCGACAGTACCGGGACAGCGCAACAGTTAGATCAGCCGAAC